>NC_091943.1:30997297-31179797 GCF_041260155.1 Ptychodera flava
ATTGTGTATTCTAGAGCTATCTTTTGCTCATTTATCAAACAAAGAAAAAAGAACCTCACTTCATTATAAGTAGTTGGCCCTCTGATCAGCAAACATCTGCATTACCGGTATGCTGAGTAAAAAGGGCTGACTCCAAGGATCGGCGGCCATTTTGAATCTAATTTGGCCATAGTTGTACACAGACCGACCTACTGAAACAAACAACAGATTTGTGTCATCCCTCTTCTAAATTGAAAGTAAAGGCTTTGTCTGTCAAATTGCTGTCTGTAACAGGCCTACTCAGTTGCTGCTGAAGTCGGAGTGTTACCATAGTGCAGGATGCACATGTACATTGTTCATTAATGACCATAGAAAGAAGAATCTTGTTGTGTCTGTACTTCAACAGTATATGCTGATTTATCATACATGTGGTCGTAAAGGACAGTTACCTGTAATTGAACTCCAAATAATTGTACACCTTTGTTTTTATCCCTCTCTCAATCCTGAGAAAACTTGTTCTTTTGCCTCACCCTATGGATGTTATGACACAAGTATGAAATGGGTATGATTGACTCCTGTAAATTCTGCCCATTGTATGTACGGGAATGCTTGGATGTATCATGAAAATTTTATTTGCAATTACTACATCTCCCGTAATCATACTTAATGTTTTCACCCTATTTCTATGTGTGTAGGTCCATTCCCATGGTATTAAACAATTGGAATATACCAAGACTGGTTTAAAAGGGGTTAATAGCTTATTCCATTTGACCCAGCATGGTGAGCCCTGCTGTTGTGAAGAATGGAACAGCAACGGAAGTAATACTCATCATGCAGGGGGCAGGATCTGAAAGGGGGCATATTTACTGTGAATGATAATTCTACGATAAACACATAAATTGGTGCAGTGGTGGTGTCAGTCAGTTAGTTTCGGTCTTGAAAGCAAAACAAAACAATAAAAAGGGGAACAATTGATGATGTCAGTTCTCCAGCAAACAGGAAATTCTGACAATCGACAAGTATAATATCAATTACCCCACTGACAGTGGTCACTCTGAGCGATGGAGGTGTTAATAGGAGATGTATACCCCATGGATCACCAGTGTGTGGTGTACATGTATGGCCATCAGTACATACTTTATGACTCATGTTGAACTGTACTTGGGTATTTCTCAGTATTTGAATGGAGCTAGCTTCTGTAGTGTGTGGCAAAGGAAGTTGTATGTACGCGTGTAGATATGTTTTACATAGAATACAAATGTAGTTTTATCAGGCAGGGTGTGATTTGAAAGTTTTCTCAGAATTGCAATTTTTTCCCCCAAGAGTACATCATAATCAGCTGCAAGCACTGTTGCATTTCAATCTTCCGTAGTGCTTCAACCCCTTTCACCTTCATGGTTTGGCCCAAGCCATTGTTACCAAATAGTGATTTTGGACTAGTTGACAGGGAATTTGGGTGAACGGATTAATCAGTGAACTTCTGTTTATCATTGCACTACATAATAAATGTATTTGTTGGAAATAATATTTCACATTTATAATATTAATATTTCACATTTATTTCTCAACCCGTGATAGAAACTTGCAAAGTTGCATTGATACTGCGTTCAGCGTCATTGCCTTGCCTTGCTAAGGAAACCAAACTGTTTTTATCTCTTTGTCCATGGCGAAACAGATATTTAAAAAATGCTGAAGGTTTTTTCAGTTTTCAACCCTTGTATGGATCAGTCATGTACAAAATTCTATCCACTGTGTCTGTAAATCATGCTGTCTTCGTGAATGTGGTTCTTTGACGCTAGCTTTCATTATGCTAAATACATGTCTTTCTGCTACTTGTATGGCGTCCCAACGGAAATTTATCTTTAAAATGCTTATCTTCCCCGATGATTTACTGGGTAAAATACAAAGAAAATGAATGTACATGGGGAAACCTGCATGCCTGATTTCAACAGAGAATATTCAAGTCAAAAAGAAAACGGAATATTGCATGTTGCTGTGTGTGTGAGTGATTTTGCCCTTGTGAGGAAATTGAAGCCCTTCCCATGGTGTTTCTTAAATGAGATAAGTGATAAACCATAGCCTTCTGCTGAAAGGCATTCACATTACTAATGTATTAATTTTGTCGTTACTGAGTTTGCAAATAGATTGCTTTCTGGAAAAAAAATTAGAATATTATGAATAATTTGATGCACATTTTCACTGTGTCTATATGAATAATGTCAGAAAAACTCAAATGAGCAGGTGGATTTTTCAGCGTCTTTGTAATTTCTTTTTAAAAGTAAATGTCACATGACCAGAATGTACAGTATAGCGTGTTTTAAACAGTTTTTCTTGTTTAATGATTCCTCTTGTTTGATTTTGGTTTGAGATAAAACTACATATCGGAATTGCAACATGATTTTCCAGTTATCTGTGTTCTAATGGGTGTGTATTATGTCACTTGAAGTCTGTAGTGTTGGAAGCATACTGTAAATCTAAGTATACTAGCCCGTATCGAGTTTTGATAACAATGTCATTCTGACAGGGTAAAGTAAATCTGTTCAAATTCTGCTTCATTTGATTTACAATATCATCAATTGTGTGTTCAGTGAAAATCATGCTGTATATTTAGATGAACACATATGTGCCATTGTTTTATATGCAGTGACTAATATTTTCCCAATTAGCACCTTAACAACACTTGTGTTGTTAAGTGTGTATAAGCTCAGCTTTCAAAGTTGCATGTACATGTAGCTCCCCCCCCCCCATTTTAATTAAAGATGATGTATTTCTAATTATATACACATCTTCTGTACATGTATATGCAGCATGATTGAATTAATTTGTGTGTGTGTATGTGTGTGTGTATACATGTATTTGTATGTATCTATGCAAACTGTGTATGTACGTCTGTACTGTCTATACATGTATAATGCATTGCATGTACATGTATGTATGTGTGTGCGTACATGACTGATACATAACTAACGTATGTGCGTATGCATGTATGTATGAATGTATGTATGTATGTATGTATGTATGTATATGTATGTATGTATGTATGTATGTATGTATGTATGTATCATGTATGTATCTTTGTGCTGATTAACACTTTTTCACTGAACTCTTTAAATTGATACATGGATCAATTCATTGTTATGACATTACTATACATACTACATGTACATTACAGGCTTTTATAACTACGTGTAAGCAGTGTTAGATTTCGTCAAGCAAGGTTACAAGATCTGATATACATGTACAAGTATTATCATTTAGTATATTTTATATTTCATCAATTTCAGTTTGTTATCACTACAATAATTTACATCTGCAATGTTTGTTAAAAATATTGGATCTTCCAGTGAAATAATTGATAATATAGAAAATTTTATCTTGGTTTAATTTGTCATTAAATTACCAAACTTCGAAAAATGCAATGCCTGTCAAGCCTCTTTCTAAACTATTATACAATAATTATGAGTTCTAAATAATAAAGGATATTTTCTCCAGAGGCACATGATATTTGCAATCGAGATACTAGGTTACAACACACCATGTACATGTTTCCAAAAAGCAGGATATTAGATTGCAAAATAAATGAATGTGGGATCGGTGGGTTAGTTGGATGGCATTTTTTGCTTGACGTGTAAGGATACCGCTGGTTGCCATGACAGCAAGAGGAGAGATGAGGCTGCCGTGTGCATCAGTGCATGATTACATAATGTCCTTCAAGGGAATATGCATCTAACCAGTCACACTTGATGTGACAGATGACCTTTCCATCGCCTTCCTCTACATGTAGTTCCTGATTTTCAAGTGTGCTGACAAGACCCAAACTCCTCTGCCCAGGAGCTCTGCATTTTACGTGCACCATGAAAGTACATCTTCTAAAGTGTGTTGAACCTTTGCAGATTCTTAGAAAGTCTTGCAATAACTTTATCAATATTTTTCAAGAAGTCAGTATCATATATGCGAAAACTCAATCTAAAGTGTTTCAGCTTTAGTATAGACTCCCAATCAGTAGATATTGGAAATATCTGAAATGTATAAATAGCTTTGGAAAGTGAACCGCCATTTATTATCCTGTGACTTCCTGTCATTTCAATGGACTGACTATCCAGTGTATGCATGTATTTTATTATATAATTTTGCAATCCATGCATCCACTCTGAAGTGACAACAGATAGCATGAAAAGAGAAAAATGATCCCAGCGAAGTTAAAAAAATATTATGATTTATAAATAAACATGATAAACTTTAGATTTAAAAAGTGACAGTATTAGACGTCATTGATCCATTTACTGAGGGCTGTGATGTGATAATGTCAGTGTCTCGCCATTTACATGCAAACCTGCATAATCTTAACAGTTACCTGTAAAATTTTTACATTGTCCATGATGACAATATTTTGATATTCTCATGCGCTGATGTAACCCTTACACAAGTTAGTGTGGAGCAGTGATATGATGAACTCTAATGAAAAAATTACTGGTTCTTTCTGATGGAAACTGAGGCAGTTTACATGCACAGACTTGCACATGTTTAGCTTTGACACACAGTAGCTTTGACAGTTTGTATCTAAGTACAAGTCAAATTACCGTTACTGTACTTCAAATTTACATACAGCAGACTGTAGGGTGTTTGATGTACTGTGTATGCATATCTAGGTCAACTGTAAAGTAGATGGCAGTTTTGTCAACCTTTGGTCAAGTTACCACCTAGCTTGTTGACCCTAATAAAACAATTCAGTATTTTAGATCAGTCAAGCCATTCTTAAGACAGTAATGGTTACCATGACAACTTCTAAAGAGTATTCCCCAACAATGTAAGTATTATCTCCTTGATTTGTGCTGTATTTCTTTTTACCTAAAATTATGTTACTTGGGCCAAAAGTAACATGTATGTTTTCTCCACATACATGTATGCATTAGAAATTTGGTGATTCATTGCTCAAAATGACAAATTTTATTTTTTGCCTCTCTGATAATTTCAAGCTTTCATATTATTCTCAAATCTAAGAATATAAACAAATTGCTAGTCTGAAATCATTATATACCGGTATTTACATGTGTTCCAAAGGGTGTGTTTATAAACAACAAGGTTAGTTAGAATAGATGCATCCAGGGTTGGTTTAGTGACTGGAAATTCAGTTATTTTCCTTAGCCTATGCAGACACTTAGAGTAAGAAAATATAAATCTGCTTGAGCTGGAGTTATTTCTGAAACAACATAGTCAGTATCAATGGCTTTCAACAATTCCATACTTCGTTTTCACAAGCAACATATAATATTAAGTATATTGCACAAGATGTGTGTGTGTGGTCATTTTGCATTTCATAAATAGCCTGGTATTTATCATACATGCAATGCTAATATGAACAGCTGCCGAGTTCTCTCCTCATGCTGACTACCTGTTTCACACAGAAATATGTTCATTGCTTTAGATTGTACCAGGTTTGATGTAGTTGTAAAGTCACCTGTGAGTGGTGACGTAGGAATTTCCTCCAAGACAACCCAACAATGCCTGCATGGACTGGGAAGGCTGCTCGGCCAGGTGTGCTGCAGAAGGTTTGATAGTATAATGGGAAAATCATGGTTGTCATGTCAAGGTTCCTACAGTTCAGCCAATTTCCTGTTTTGATGCCTTGATGATTTATAGGGATCGCTCCATGTTCATTCAGTCTCAAAGATGACCATGGTCAAGGTCAACAGCTCGTTGTCTATTCTGTACTGGTTCTTCAAGTCAGAGACAGGCTCCGAGTCTGAATTTCAAAAATCCTACATGGGAGTCATCAATGCTCAGGGTATTGTAATCTGAAATACACATGTTAGTTAACTTGGATAATAAATCTCTTCAGTGAACACAATAGATTGGCCAAGGTCATTGTCAAATAAATCATAGGACATATGCTACCAGGACATCCTGTGTAATGAGTTCAGAAGGCCTAAATTGTTCACATCTCAGTAATATAGTATTCACCAGCCCTGCAGTACAATACGATTGATGTTAATGTTCTGTAATTTTGGATTTTTGCATTCCGTCAAAACACTGTTGTTCAGTGATAAATATATAGAACCTGAACAGTAACGTTACAGACACTGAAATTCATGAAGATTGTTCAACATCACTATCCAATATTTATCCTGGACAGTGTATGGTAACACACTCTCATATGTTTGTGCATAGACAGCAGCCCCCGTCTACTGTCTATGGTTTGTGGTACAGCAGTTATTTAAATATAACTGAATCCTGTTCAGGTGTACACCCACTCTGTAGGTAAACACTTCCCTGTGAAAGTACATTGTGTAACTGTAGGGATCATGCTGTGAGTAGACAAAGCCTTTTGTTGGAATATCCCGGACATGACCAGCATTGTGAATTGTGAGAGGCCATTAGTATTACTTTCTGTTTTGTAACGAATACTTTTAAACACAGCGTAAATGTGTCTGTGTGCCTTGTTTCATCAAAGAAAGGTAGAGAGACAGACTGTTACAGAACAGAGACAGAGACAGAGACAGACAGACAGACAGATAGACAAACATAGGGAACACTAGTTTATATTGCTCTGTTGGGCACCTTTTATGAAGCACATTCCTCCCTGAGAAGGCAGCTGTGAAGTTTGTTGAACCCAGGCACGAAGCAATACAGAGACAACTTTGTGAGGTATTTCACAGCAAAGTAAAAAGGTTCATATCTATATAAACCTGTACACATTGTACTTTTTGTTCAATATCTTTTCTAAACAAAATATTATGTGACTGAAATATTTATTCTTTATCATGAAAACAAAATTGTTGAAACGAGGTTCTGGCCATTAAATTACTTTCAACAATGATTGATAAAGCTATCAACTTCACAATGAAACAGCCATGATAAAAAATAAAAAACAGTTTCATAGTTTAGCCGGTCTTTCTTGGCACTGTACATGTAATCACCCACATTATCTTGTAGTCAGGGAAATGCCCACTGTACCTTCCCTTTGTTCATGCTTGATTTACTGTTAAACACTGTAACCTCATGTTGCTGTCTGCCATGAAACCAGATAATTTACTGTCAGTTCATCGTTTCAGTCCACTGTTCTTGATTCCAGTGCCAATGAAAGCAGAGAAAAATATCAATGATTCTTTATTTTTTACAAAAATATGTAAAAAAATATTATCTTTGCAATATAGATTTTATATATCTTACACCTCCAAGTGAGAGTTGAAGCAGAATTTCACCTTTGACCTATTTTAGTGAACAAATTCTAGTCTACATAACTTCATATGTTCAGTGTTCCATATAACATATTTGTATGGACTTAGTATGCTGCAAAAGGCGTTCAGATTTTGCCAAATGTAACCCTATCTGTAAACAAAGTTTATCCAGTTTCAGATACCAGATGTATGTGTGCATTTCAATGTAGTATGTATGTAAATATCTTAGAACATTGTAATCTCTCATGATAAATGTATGGTTGTGATAACTGTTATTATATTTATGTACATATTCTTATCTTGGCCATTCATGGACTTTTAAATATGTCAACCTTTTGACATTTTATGAACTTATAGTGTTTGTATGTGACCCTTATCAAGAGAACACTGTTGCTCTGTACTTTTCAGTCATATGACTTGTATGAACCAATCACAGTCCTGGGGGAACATGTGGTCTGTTGTACTTGCTCAAGAGAATGAGTGTATGATGTATAAGTAGTGTGGCTCAAGTCAATATTTAAAAGACATCACCAGGGATATAACTTATTGCAGTCAAATATCAATTTTTAGAAGGGGATATTGCAACAGTTGATCCAGTGATCTGAGTTCTGGGAGAGGGACTGTCTATTCCTTCATGTGGACTGCCATCCTGATAGTTGAGTGGTCTGGGGATGGTATAGGGTAAACACAGGGCGTCAGTCCAGGTGTAGGACCACTAACAGTGCATATGATGTAGTTGACCTTGATACTGACCCTAAGGACAACCATCATTTATCCCCAGTGTACATGTACCTTACGATAGGTCATGTGATCAGTCAGGGAATATACGTCTTTTATTTCAACTTTATCACAGACATCATAAATATACTAAATGTTGCAAGTTATTTTTAGCTGAAAAAAAAAATTACGATCATCCACACCATGCCCGGTACACCATCATTGTAGTCAAGAGTTGGAAGTGAGTGCTCTTTGAACAGTTTTATGTGGATTTTGAGCAATAAAGACTGTTATATTGGAATGCCTTCTATTTAAAAGTGTGAACTTCCTTCATATATCACATACAGACAAGTCAACAACCGAGGTAATAGCTACGGCCTCTACTCACCAGACATGCGTACCACTCCCACCACATTACATTCCCCGTATTGTAAACACTGGCCCATTGACAGAAATCATTTATACCCTCCAGTACAATTGACGCGGCAGACGTCATTGTGTGAATTGGTGAAAAAGACAGCCACCATCATAGTAGATTATGAAGTGTCTAGATATTAACAGACACTCAATAAAACACGTACAAGTATTGAATTGATAAGCTACATGTATAAGCCATGTCTTTGTGTCATTGCCGAGATGTGGTAACAATCTACTTGAATCTCTCTCACAGATGTGCTCTCTGACTGTCTGGTACTCACTACCACTCCTGCTGTTGCATTTAATTTGATGTTACATATGTTTTTTTTTCAGAAAGTAATTGCATTCCTGTATCCAAATGTGATTATTGTAAGAGCTTCGCACATATGTAGAAAAAATAATCATGAAAATTTGGAATAACACCAGATAAAGTCGTATCATCTTTACCAGCATGAAAGCTGCTTGTTATCAGTCACATGCTACCAGAAAATCAAGGCTTTTATTCAAATATTCCATTTTACTGTAATATTGCCTTTAGGGTATAGTCTTCTCATCCTACTGGACCAACAGATCAGAGATCCATGAAATGTTGCAAAATTTATCAAAAATGTAACACGAGACAGAAAACACTGAGATTTTTCTCAAGGATATCTACGGTTTCATTCACGAAGAGTTTGAATGGATGAATTAATGATTCCACATACATGCAAATGTATGTATGCATTACATATTATGTAAATGAAAATAGCTTACAGGCTCTTCTCATGAAATATGTATCTGAACTCCTCTTCCTCCAAGACTTTGATTTATTTTTTTCTCATGAAAAATACGACAGCTAGTCACTGAAATGTCACTTTGCGTGAACTGTACAATTATTAGTTCAGCTTTGATCATTTACAATAATGAATCTGAAATGCATGCATGTATTTGTTGCAATTTCCAGTCCACCTGAGCAACAATCATGTTCAGTCATTTCTTTGTGACTGCAGGCATGGAGATAATGTATGTTCCCCGTAGAATAGAAATAAAGCACCAAATCAGATAGACACTCTCACAGCATAGCTTTATATCAGTTACTTCAGCTGCTGAAAAAATATTAAAGCATTTTGTCACTGCAAAAATACAGTATGCAGATGTGACAATTAATGCAATTATGAAAATGGATATCATAAGCCATAGACTAGTTTACTCCTTATGGAGTGAAAATTAAGATTTAAATGTAATTAGAATGATTACATTGATTACGCAAGGAAACCCGTGACAGTAAATTCCCTTCAGTAATATGCAAATTGTATGTAAATTTATTTCAGTGTATGCAAATTATCATCAGATGATGTAAAATGTTTATACTGTCAAGGAGGTAATAGATGGACTTCTGTGATACTGTACAGCAATGGTATATTTCCCTCTTAGTATGCAATACATATATATAGGTTAAAAAGTTCAAAATTCTGTCTGACAGTGGGTGTGAGCAATAAATGGTAAATGATGTTACGTTGCCCATGTAATTTTTATCAATCATACCATGCTTGTAAATGTAATTCTACTTTTACTGATCACAAAAGGTAATTTAACATGTACATGTATCTTCTCACTGGCCCGGGTAGCCTCAAATATTTTAATGTTGCTGGTCAGGTGTCTTTGAAGTTTAGGACATACATTGTACATGTAGGAGAGTTTTTGGCAAAGTATTTGTGTGATTTACTTTGTTCTACTCACCCAAATATTAAATATTTTACCTTTTTAAATGTCACATTACTTGTTTGATTTGCTTTGTTCTACTAAGCCAAATATTAAATATTTTACCTTTTTAAATGTCACATTACTTGATAACTTGTTTGATTTGCTTTGTTCTACTAAGCCAAATATTAAATATTTTACCTTTTTAAATGTCACATTACTTGTATGATTTGCTTTGTTCTACTAAGCCAAATATTAAATATTTTACCTTTTTAAATGTCACATTACTTGTTTGATTTGCTTTGTTCTACTAAGCCAAATATTAAATATTTTACCTTTTTAAATGTCACATTACTTGTTTGATTTGCTTTGTTCTACTAACCCAAATATTAAATATTTTACCTTTTTAAGTGTCACGTTAAGCCCAACTGTAACAAAAACTGTATGGTATTCAGTATAACCTTATGGATGATGACGCTATTAACAAAAATTATTGATACTGTTTTCATTACTCTATTTTGAAATTGGTAAAATAATAAAGTTCAGTACCGTCGAAAATGGCAGATACATAATAACATTAAAGCAATGAGGATTTGAAAATGTTAGCAATGGGCTCATCATGTCTGGCCTCATTTCTTGGTAACGTAGTTGCCAGACAAATTTATCCTACACATACATGGACTGCAGTCATACAGAGTCATTGGTTTTGGTAAATTGCTTTTCTTTGTATGTGTCAATCTTTGGCTGAAAGGAATTAATTATTTAACAGCGTTCATAATTTCATACTTCCCTGTGTCCTGAAAGTGACATCTATAATTAATTATGGTGATATAATATGGAAGGATTAATTAAATTTCTGTACTGTGCAGAACAAAGTAGTGCATCTGCAATTCAAGATCAAACATCCGTCATAAAATTAAAGTGTTGAACATGTTTTAAAATATTTTTTTATCAATTTTTCTTTTTTTAAAAAAATTGAAGAAAAAGTCAAACTTAATCATACCGAGTGACCATCAGAAAATTAAAGTATAGCCGATCAAGATATTTTTCAAATTTTAACACAATTTTATGAATATCATGTAAAATTACTTGAAATTTTTTTCTGATTCAAATTGATCATGACCACTCTGTCATTGTTCTGTGTCATTTGAATAATTCTACAATTTCAAAACTCTTGTATCGGCCTTCCAGGATGTTACAAATATCAAATAAATGAAACATGCTGGACTATTTTGCATAAGATTGGTTAAATTCAAGGCAGTGTTGTACATGTTCTGTTCTCTCCCATAGAGAACATGCAGGGTAGTGCATTTTCAAAATGTGTCTAAAAAAAGTCCAGCATATGTTGTGTTGTTAACATGAGTGTCCAGGTACATAATAGGGTCATGGGATTTATGAGTATATTTTGTATTGCCATATGGTTCCAGGATTGGTGCTGTAGATCAGATTAGGGAATATTATGTCTCATAAATTATGAAAAACCAAACCCGCAAGTCTACAGATGTTGCTTTTTACTTTTATAAGCCGCTTCAACTTTATATTTGCAAACAAACCCGTTGCCAACAGAAAGGTCCCTGAACTCTTGTAATGTTTTAGGTACTGCCCTGGATACATCTGCAGTATGTTTTCAAGTATTGGCACAATTCAGATCAAAATCAAAAATGAAATACAGAGCTGTTGACCTGCAGACAGCACATGTACTGTACAATCTTTCCAGAAAATATGAGCTGTAACTTCAATATTTTGCATGAAAATTGCAGAAGAAAATTTCCTTGCTGTTTCCCGAATTACTCCATGCATATTATGCAGCATGAATTATTTGAAGCAGTTGGGGTCCACCATCTGTCTATCCACAGACTGTGGAGCTGCCACTGTGTATGGTCTGTCTGTCTGTCTGGATGTATTGAAATTTACCAGCTGTAATATTAGGGTAAATGTCAATGCAATGAAGTCATATACCCAAGCACAAGTCATGAATATGCATGTATTCATTCTTGTGGTACAACCGTATCACTGAGCAGAGCTTTGTTAAAAGTCACTGGTGTGTTGAATAATAAAAGAAACAAAATGTTATTGTATATGCATCACTTTCCCCAGCCATACCAGGGTATGATCAGGACCACCCACATTATTTTGATACATTTAGGTCAAAGCCTGGTGATTGAAGGACAAGGTCAGTTCTGGGTCATGGCATTGTTATGTGACCCATGCCCTTTTGCCATTGCTTTTCAGGTCAACTCTGCTCTGGGTTCGTTTTTGCTTTGCTTGTCCCCAAATAAGATATTTGCAGATTTTATGTCTGTTCATTTAAAGGTTTGAATATTGCATTAGATAATGCATACTGCAGCATACATAATGTATGCTGATTAGTCTCAAAATAGAGCAGTAATTTTCTGAAATAAATAAATCATTTCCCGGATATTGTGTTACAGTAATTAATAAATAATTCTGCATCTACTTGAGGGGTTGTTTTCTTAGTTCACCTGGATTTTGAACCACCTAGACTTTCTCCAGTGCAAGCAAAAAGTACAGATGCTTGGTGGCAATTTGGAAAGAAAATAAAATAACAGGGAAGGCAGCTTCCTGTTTTCAGTGAAAATAAAATGCTGTGAAAACAAAGTATTATAGACTGGTAATAGCAAACTTGTGGGAAGAAACTCAGCTGGCAGTTTCCATATGTGTGGGATAATGTTGTTGAATGTGTCATCCATAGTTTGTACCATGTTATGGTTTTGGAAGCGCTTCCTGAATGACTTACTTGTATTACAAGCTTTTGGATCGCAAGATTCAATCATGTTTTAGCCCAGTTGGGATTATATTTTTTGTCAATTTGGAACTGTCAGTGGTCAGGTGAGTTGTTTAACGTCTTGAAACACATTGAACCCTGAGAGTTTGACAAGAAATACCTTCAGCATTTCATACTGACAGCAGACAAAGAGGAACCTGTATATACATGTACATATGTAAATTACTGGGCTCTACCAGAAGCATATATACTAATTGAATGGACAAATATACTTCTTATTCATATTTACATGTCAGAAAATCGAGTGTTCAGTAATGTGTGTGAAATACCTGTGTACAGGAAAGTGCAAGCAATGTGTCAAACAGCAGAGTATTTCACAAAATTTTTAGTTTATGGTCGGTGTTATCTTTGCAGCGTGACAGCACAGGATTGTATGTTGCTTGCTGTTCATCTTCAGAATGAATCACAGGTATCCGTGTATGATACACACTGTCTCCTTGTTGTCAGCCATCAGGAGTGTTATCAGCAGCAAACATGTACATCTTCATCATCTGTCCCATCAGCCAGTGTTCTCTTCAAGCAAATCCCACTGTTGATGCTAATGTACACAGAATCCATGACCACCAATCATGTGCAGACACTTGCCATTGCAGCATACTACTGTACTACAACTGCACCATCTTGTGGAAATCAGAAGTTCACCCATAAAATGGTGCCAGTCACACCTTAGAGATACAAGTAGAACATACAAACTGGTGAAATCCCCCTAAATTTTCTGATAAAGGGAGAAAATCCCCCTGTTGATGCCATCCTGGATGAAACACTGGATGAACATGTACCTGTCCGTTTCTCAACTTTTATTGGTAATGTGCAGTGGCTTGGAACATTATATCTGATTGGTAGGTCGTTATTGTTTTCAACAACTTTAGGAGTCTGAAACTTAGGCTACCCTCTATCTGATTGGCTGTTTGGAAATAATTGAATAAGAACAATAAGTTTCAGCCAACCAATTGGCTAGAAGCTTCCAAGGTGCTGCACATTAGCCCAGCTTCTAAATATACAATTAGTTCAGTCATGTGACCTGGTTTGTGATATAGTCTGTTGCAGTGCATCTCCTGCAGGGTTTTTATGTCTCATTAAAAAGCTCATAGTTTCTTGTTGCGCAAGCACCACGTCACTTTCAATTCAATAAGTTCTATCTTGAACGACACGATGCTGATCAACATGACTCCTTGAATTGATGGCTTGTGTCATCTGATCAAGAATTCTTCAACCAAGACGACATCAGTATGGGAAACTGATTTTTCAAGAAGAGAATGCCTTGATTAGCTTGTGATTGCAATTTTGCAAATCCCCCGCGGTAAGATATCCCTACAAGCTAACCTTTGAAGAGAAAAATACTGAAGTATATACAGTTTAAAGGTATCTACGTATATCTTGTCAGCTTGTCAATCTGAAAAGACTGGCCTTGAAGAGCCCAGCTATCATGATAATTTCATACTGAGGGGTGGTAGAAATATAGCTGGCTATTGTGGTTTCAAAAGTTACTTTGCTTATCGTATGTGGAATATCAAACCAGCAGGGGTAATGGAATCAGCACCAGTGTCGGTATTTAAAAAGATATCGCTTGGGGGATGAAATGCCTTTGGAAATTGCATTGGGTGATGGACACTCCGTGATTGGTGTCGGAATACTTGCCCTGATCCCTGTGAATTCCTGGTGGTCAATTTTGCCGAGCCGGGGATTTAATCTGATGATGAAAGTGAAACCAACGTCCTAGGGTTACTATCTTCTTAGTCATCTACCACACTGACAGCTGGAGTTTTCATGTTTTCATGCCGTGTTGTCCTCCGAGGATGTAACCGGGAGACGTGCCAATTCTATTAAAGAATTCTCAGGTGATCAATTAGTGACAGTAGAACCCCATTATGGAATATATTTCCTTCTGGTCCAAGGAAACGTACATTTCCTTGTGATCCAAGATTAAACTGAGCGTCCACATCCTTGCCCTTTTTTTTCACCCCTAATGTTACAAATTATTTGTATGGATTATTTAAATACTCGCATCAACACAGATATTCATTGCATCAGCTGAAAACTTAAAGGAGAAAAAACAAACACAGGACAAATGTTACTGTTAGTGGACCCAGTGTGCAGTGTTTATCAAATATTATTAACTCAAAGAGTCCATTTTATACAGCAACTGTTTCTGGGTTCATATCGTGTTAAGGTGTCATATCTAGTTGACCCTTAACGTGACATCTACAGGTAAATTTTACTGGATATCTGCCTCTGACTGGGCCCACTTTACATGTATTTTCAATGTGCCAAATATATTTGAAGATGTCCTTCAAGAAACATTTTGGGAAGTATTTGGTACATGTACATGTAAGATATCCTGATTTTGAGATAACGCAAGGAAGAGCTGAAAAGTACATCAGTAAATGTTTATTCAGGTGTTTTGTAGTATTTATGTGGCTTGTGTTAGACGTTTCAGTGAGTCACTCTATCAGTCTGTTGGGACCTTGCTACATGTCAAAATTAAAAAAGCTTTCAGAGGAAGCTTGTCAGGATACTTTACATACATTTCTTGTACATATAGTATCATGTTGTGATGTGTTCAAGGTTTTCCCAATTCCCTGTGTGACCCTGCTGAAACATCAACTAACTTTACATACAGTCTATTAACAGAGATTACATGTTGGCTATGATCAGTTTCTGTTTATAACAACATATGAATGAACACTATTGGAAAGATGTCCTTCGCGAGAAATGACCCTGTATCAGCCTTTGTATATTTTCTTTCATTATTTTATCATATTTGACCTATCCACATGTTAGTTCATGACTGACATTCTTTAAAACATTCCTTTACAAATATTTGTGTAACATTGAATTTAGGATACTGACCTCTGTCGTGTGACCTTTCACCTGTCCTCTTGTTCCAGCATGCTGATGTCCATAGCTCTTCCTGTCCAGTCAGTTTCAATGTCTAAACCACATACCAGTGTAAGACATTCACTTAGAAAAAATACTTCCCAAGTATGTACAGTAAACCACTTCATCACAGCATCCATCCACCATGGACAAAATCTCCCAGTGAAAACAATGGCCATTAAAACCTCCATATTATTAAATGAGGATATATTCGGAATATCCTGTTCATTGAACTCTTAACACATGCATGTATACAGGTTTCAGTGATACATTTACACAGAACGTTTGACACTTCAGTTGAGATACTTTGAATCTTTGAAATGAGTGTTGCCCAGATGTCCAACAGCTCAGGGTCTAGACACTGTGACTGACATATATAGCTTTCAGTACAGTTCTATAAAATCTTATGATTGCTGGTGTAGGGATATTCAGATTAGAATACCATCCATTCATCATACCTAACCACATTGCTGATCTTACCCATAGATAACCCTCTTCCGTTAGCCGGTTAAGAAAAAATTTACAGAGTTAAATATCAGTTATTTATGTAATTGTTGACTTTTGGAAGTCATGACCTTTGTGTGTCTGATGAGTGGACTTTTTTGCAATGATATCCCAATCATGGTACAAAAATACTATAGGGTAACAGAAATTTGCAGAATTACTTATAGTTATCCAGTTTTGAATATTATTTGTCAAAAAAGAGAGGATACATCCATATGATGTAAAGTCTGTACATAATTAATGGTGATCTATTATCTGTCGGCCATTTTATGCAAATAACTTATAAATGGAAAATAACACAGGCAAATGACACAGGCAAATACACAACTGCTGTTAATGTTTCTGGGTGATGTGTTGCTGAAAAGTTGTCTGAGCTCTCTCCTCGGTTATGATATGCACTATTCTTCAACCTTTACAGTTGAGGTCCTAGCACAGCATATACCGTAACCGAGAAGAGGTTCTAGACTACCAGAACAGCTGATACCCTGCTTTCACCAACTACCATGCATTGTTTTGACTCAAAACTTTCCAATCCACACTACACAAATAAAACTATTGAACAGGAGCTATGTACATACATTTACTTGTATGTGCATGTACATAGAGATGGAGGCATGCAATTTTTTAACCTGAAGGAATATTCCCAGTGCCCCAATCCAGTTAATGGCTTGTGTTTTTCACTCATTAAAGTCCATTGCCACATCTGTCAGTGGTTGTCCTGTTTTGATAGCTCGCTCACCCTCAAACAATATTTTTTCAGCATTATATAATGAATAGGAGAGGCAACTTGAAAGAAAAATAGCGGCCTGGTTATGAAGGCTGCTCCTGACAGCATGAGATGTGAAGCATTTGACAGGCTAGAGCAGTTGAGAGCTTTTTGTCTAGACATGGAAACCTAGCGGGGATACTCTGCCACCAAACCATGGCAGGTCAGAGGGACATGGTGCTACCTAAAACACTGGCAGGCCGTAGCATGTTTTTGCCTTTCAACCATACCAACATTATTCTTGTGTTTCAAGAACTCGCATTGGTGGCTCTAAGTTCAGATTGTGTTCAGGTTACTTTGCTTGCTTTGGGGACATGTATGGGTCATGTCTTTGTATGAAACCCACTGCCCACGAAACATGGTGTTGAATTCGCTCCGAAGGGTTCTACTGGTGTGGTCGTACATGAGAACAAATCAAATATCACTATGCGAGATACTAGCTTCTTCACCCCAAAACGTTTACACCTGCATTTTCAGAGGCCATCTGATCTTTACACCCCTGCAATAGTTACATGTAAAAGGATTAACCGTACACTAAGTGTTATGTTAAATGGAATGTCAGCTATCTCAAGGAAAAGTGATACTTGTTCAAGTTGAGCTCGTTTTGCGGAGCACCAGAGATATCCAAACATCATTAGTCAAACTCAGCAGTATTCAGGCTTCTGAATAGCTCAGTTGGCGTGCTTTGGTGTCAGTGAAGTTTACTTTTAAAAGCCAGCATGTCAGCAAATGATGTCAACGTGTGACATGTACTTAGCAGAGGTCAACTAAATTACCGCAATTCTCACTGTAACTTAGAGAAGTGGGGTGAGGATGATTTAGTTTTATGGTGAAAGTTGTTTTAAACTGTCAGTTGGGAGAAATTTTATCCATCTAAAAGCACTTGTTAAGGAATGCCCATCATGAGTATTGTTTGTATTGCTGTTCAACAAAATTTCATTCATTTCTGACAATGTAACTGTTACAATAGCATTGGTGTTAATTCATGATTTTTTTCCACAATCATTTTCACATATAGAAACTTTCTCAGGAAGTTTCTTGTCCCCTCTTTCCAAAATGCTGCTCCATTCTGTTGCTTTTCAGTACAACCATGTTTGAATCCTCATGGAAAGCCTACTGTAGGTATAACCCTATTTGAAGGCTTCCTGATAGACAGCCAATCATGACACATCATCAGTTACAGACAGGATTTTCACATAGGATAATGGAATTGGAAGATGATATTTCAGGATGTCGTCTTCTTCCTATCTGCCCAGATGAAGGCACACCCCCTAAATTCATGAAATGAGAGGGCAGGGAGACATGCTAGACATCATTAGAGTGGGCTTCCAGGATATAAACAAACACCCCCACATCACCCAATGTGGTGTTCAAATCTATTGTACTGTGTTTGAGGGTGCTGAAAGGTTGATTAGTATGTTTACACTCATTGTTTTGACAATCAAAGGTCAAATTTGTCCAGGGCTTAAAGTCAGCCATATCTTAGTGCCTGTAATGTCTGTGATGAGTGAAGGGCTTCCCATGCTTTAGAATGTAGAGAATGTATGTTTTGTAACTGTCAACAGTTTAATTAACCCTCATAGTGGAAGAAGGCAATTTAGGGAAGTGTGCTCTGGACATAGATTGTGATAAGCAGTCAGCCATGGATGTTGACAGAGTGCCTGGTGCAGCTTTCAGAGAAGAAGACAGTCGTTTACAGCAGATCACACTGTTCATTATGTTTTACTGACTACATATTGTGAGATAAGTTTACCTGGATAGAGTGATGATAAGATATTTTCATGCTTTGTTCATCAAACTGATCCAACAATAAACCCTAGAAACGGATTTCTGCCCCAGGATCAGACCTCAAATAGAAATCAGGAAGTGAAAGGCATAGCTGTTGGTCATTATTGTGAAGTGAAGGTGCTCTTGCGTACAATTTTATATGTCAATGTGCAGTATAATACAGTGAATGCAGCATAGTGTTTAGTATGTTTTTAGCTTCAAATTGGGCACACAGTCCATGTAGCCGACAATGAGATGCAAATGATATACGGTCAAGGTCTCCTCAACTAACTTTCAGCTGGTTCTTCACTTTCTACTATTTTTATGGTATTTTTTACAAAGGCACAGACTTATTCTACCTGCAACTTAAAACTGATAGTGATTTTGTACCTCATTCTTTACTATTTTTCATAGTATTGGTAGCCGGTAACAGACACTTCGTGTTCGTGTCGGCTACATGGACGATCTGCTTCAAATTGTCATAATAAAGCAAAAGAAGCTATAGCTGTAGTAGCTGTCCAGTGTCTGCTATCAGGGTCTCCATGTATATGTATGTCTATAGTATCCCGGTTCTTCTGTAATCGTTCCACTATAAAACAGATTTATGTGTAGATGCAGATTGTACATAGTTTTGAAAATTGTTCAACCATTACTGCAGTAAAAATACACGTAGTATTGCCCTTTTCACTGTGACATTTTGCGGATTCAGTGACATCGTGACCAGCACAGCATCAATCGGTCCCTCCCTGGAGAGACCAATTATCATCTGGCATGGCTTAGAATCTATTCCTTGTGATTTTCCTACTCCGCTGATACCTAGCCAGAAAGGAAATAATATTGAAGACAGCATACATACACATCAAGCTTCAAACCAACCCTTGATTACATGTTCGTTTATTGACAAAATCACAGCAGAATTGAGCTCACAGGTGTCCCCAATCAGTTTCCATTCAATCTATAAGGGTCCCTTGATTTCACATTATCGAACTTCCTGGAATGCAGCCAGCTGGTGGTGACTGGAGTCATCCCAAACAGATCATGACTGTGTTATTACTTCTAGGCATTTTCGCCAGGCACCATAGTTTACTTAGTGTTAGGATTCCTGGCAGAAGTGCCGGCACCTGCATCTCAGTTTGCATCATGTCATCAGCAATAATGCTTTCAGTGTATGGTCAATATAGATAAATATTCCCACAAAAGAAGATGCGAGAGTTTTTCCATTTGCTTGGTACACTCAAGAAGGTAATCCGACGCAGGAAAGAAATGATAAAGCTGGAATGCCGAGCATTGGGTTTCGGAAAGGGAACGCGCTCAGAATCTGAAACGGTCTTCTTGATAGAAGCTGACACCAAGTACTGATAGATTCATGTATGCTTTTCATTTTCTCTGTAAACCTGCCTCAGTCATGCATGATTGCTTCTTGAATGAAGATGATATGGATTTACATAGCCGGGGAGACATGAATGTGTGGTCTACATGCGTACAGCGTACAGTCTACTTTTAGAACAATTCTGAGAAAATGTCTGCTGACTCCTTCTCATCACACCTGACGGCTGGTCAATTTTAGTCTAGAATTTAACCCATCATCTTGTAGCTATACATATACAAATACAAGTAACAATTGCCCATGCAATAACCAGCTAGATTTAGAGTAGTCATGACTGTCAAATAAATTCTGCCCACTATACTGAGATTTTCATTTTGTGAAAGGTGTATTATATTTCAGATAATAAGCATACATTCCTGGTAGATGCTAGAATATTGAGACCATTATGGCTGATTTATCAAATGATGAAAAATTTACAAAAATAATACTCAAAGACTGGTACCCTAACCCTGTACATTTTCCCTTGATATTTTCCCTGTTGTATGATCCAAATTATGAAAACAATAAGTAAGCATAATCACAAAATATTTGTCAGTTTTATACTGTGTAGTGAGGATTATCAAAATCATCATGAATTCTTATTCACTTTGCTTGTACAGTAAACCTCTCTGTTATACTTCATATCGAAGAGTTTCAAAATCATCAAATTGCTAAATAACAGTAGATGCACTGTGTAGTGAGTACAAGAACTTGACTTTAATTTTACAATCTTTACATTGTAATGCCAGTATTCAAGAAGACAACAAATTCAACAGTTTTCAAATATTGTGAAAAACTTGGATGGTAGAGCCCCTATAATAACAGAAGTGAATTACATCCAACTCAGATCCAACTCAGATAACGGTACATGCACTGAAAATTTAACCTCCAAGCTCCCGCTGAATGTAAAATTGCCGATGGATTGCTTTGATCCATAATGTGACTTCCATGTCATGGATTCTGAACAAGGAAATAAAGTGAAAGCACTGCAGGTTAGCGACTACATGTAACAATACTATGCACAGCATGATATTTCTATCTCAAATTTATTTTTCTCTGTGGCATCAAGCAGAGACTTGGCAGGTGTAGATAATGTGATGCTTACCCAGAGAAACAAGGGAATAAAATTACTCAATTATTTCAGCACTCTAGTAATTTTTTAATGTAAAAAAATTTAGCTGTGTCGACACATTCAATGTTTAAAGCAATACTTCTTGAGTTGTATAATGATCACAATAATTATAATTTTTTAATAAAAAAAATTAAAAAAAAACACTCTAAAAATAACAACAGCAAGGTCAATGTCCCCGTACTCTTTTTAACGTTATGAAATTAATGACAATTTTTGCAGCTAGCCTGTAGTCCTCGACTTGAAAGGCATACACATTTACATGTGTGATATCCATAAAGACCCTGATCCTTCACCTAACAAATATCTGATCTGATGAAGTGAAACATTTTATCAGGTTACTGCAGAAATGTAATGATAATAAATTTTATTTCCTCCCCTGATGGGTAATCGCATTGCAACATTTGCCAAGCTTCATTTGTAGTTCCCGTTGATACAATTGAGCAGAGGGGAAGTTGATTGAAACAGTTGAGCGGAATTCAATGCAATTTGCACAAGGATGACAAATGCTATTTACGTTCCATTGTGTGCGTGATGATTATTATATAAGATACAGCTATCAAGACTACTTATGGAAATGCGTTTATGCGACTGAAATGGAAATCAGGAACTCAAGTTGTAATGTAGTTTCATATGGCTTTGTATTGGCCACACATGTTGTCTATCTATCACTGTCTACTTCTAATACCAGTTCTGGTTGTTACCATTATGGAAAGGAAGTTTGTGCCTGCCTCTTTCAATAGAAGAGAATATGTACCATATATGTTGCCAGCACATCGACGGATGCCATGCCACACAGGGCTTGCATATACTGTCTATTATTGAATTCACCTGAATAACCTTATTGAATATCTCAGGAAATAGAGAAAGCATAATTTATGGAAGTCAGGACCCAACAAACCTTTGCAAGAGGCAACATCATTCATCAGGTACTGTACTCATTGAATGCTGTGCTAATCCAGATGGGTATCTGTCATCATTCTACAAGACTGTATGATGTCAATGTAATGTAATGATTATCCTAATTGGATGATTCCCAACTGTCTGATCTCCCTGCTAGCGTGGTCTACTTTGATAATATTTCATATTACGGATGTGTGATAAGTTTATACATAGAATTTACATGTACAAGCACTAGCTTTGCATTTATATTGTGAAAAGGAATCCTTCACAAGCAAGCTATGTAGGCCAATACAGTGCATTTATACCATAATTATATCACAGAAAGTTGAAATACAGTCCCACCTCTGAATTTTAATTGATGGCTATCAAACAGATAGGTGTGAAATTATAAGTTATTTTTCCAATCTAAAGCTTGAATTACTCATCTTTTCTCATCAATCAAGAAAGATACGTAAAACCGTATTATCAAAGATATTTATAAATACATGCACACAACATTCCCTAGACTGCAAACATACTTTTAGACAAACTGTATATGCCAAACTGTCAGAATTATGGACTGACATACTGTGTACATTTGTACACATAAACATATCACTTTTCCTCATCATCGCTTCTAGATTTATATTGTAGGATCGATTTGTCTCATAGTAACTGGTAGTTTTACATGACGGTACCAAATGACAGATACACTGTGGGTCCCAGCTATGGCTCCTCCAAATTTATTGTCCAGGTACTTATTCCTGTACGTATGTACCACTGTGTTTCACAGAAGGCCAGGAACCACCTCATTGAATTGACATTCAAGAACCTCAGAGTTACCCATTATAATCCCTGATATTTTTATAGAAATTGAAATTGTAATTATTTTTGTTTTTCCGTTTGTTCACTGTACTGTGCTAATTCAGGATTACAACTTGTGTTCCCCCTAAGCTAGATTGGCACGCCACTGATCAAAGAAAGTTCTCTTTGATGTGAGAAGATTTTCACACTTAGTATTACAAAAATAGGACTTCGTTAAAAGAAATTTCCTAAAATCCTAAATTGAATCTGGGAAATATGAGTCAAGATGGCATGCTGATTTCTACATTTGTCCAGAAAATCAAGTAATAAGTAATCTGTCCCAGCCACTTCAATACAGTATCTCGTTTCTAATTGGTCAGTTTCATTGTCACACATTATGCATATACACTACATCTACGGCATACTGTTTTCATGTTTGAAGTATTCTCTTCTGAAGAGATTTGAAGGGCAGATGTCACATGAGCACATTCAGTTTCTATTTAATATATGTATTACATAACCTGATGTAGTCACATAATATTACGGTATGATAATGAAAAAAATCTTTAAGCAGGCCATGTTTTTCTATGCTGGTCACACATTCACCCTAACATTTAAATTTGTATCATAGTCTCCTAAATGTTGCATCTACTGTGAGGAAATACATAGAGTCAATCTATTCCATTGAAAATTTGCTTTCATAACCTTTTACCCTTTTTACCCAGTCTGTAGGTCCACACACTGTATTGAACAACAGAAGGATATTCATTGTGTGACCATTCGTTTTGCTCAAGTACTGAAAGGAAGATGTGAAGAAATCATTCCATACATGTACATAACAGTTTTATAAAGAACTACTCTCTGTATAGGGCCTACTTGTAATTCCGAACATAAGTCAGACAACATCTGCACGCTCTGTGTGTACACAAATGTACATATTGTCGTGAAGTGTTATTTTCAGTTCAGGACAAAATAACTACAGCAGAAACATTATTCATCGCCCAGAATGTAAACAGTGTTTTGGCCTAAGATGTTTTTTGCCTTTACCACACTCCCAAAAACACCATTTAGAGACTAAACTTCACTATTTACAGCACATACTTGGAATGATGAAAAAATGTATTTTTGTAATATTGGAACGAAATTTTTAAGATACCCCAACATATTTGATAAATTCCAGTATAAGAAGGTAACTTATTAGTTGTATTTGGTTTGATTTTTTGATAAATAGTTGATAATATTTACAGATCTTGTATAGATTCTAAACTTGTGAAATGGATAGAGAAAAACAAAAGTGTTCGGATAGAGCTGTTTAACACTCAAAATTACTTGCAAATAATTGAAGAAGAATATTGTAAAGATCGTAAGGTTGTTTCAACTACATATTGGATAATTACACTCAGATGGAAATAAGATATTGGATACAACCACCATTGACAATAATATTTATTCTTCTGGTCATGTGTCAGATGGTTTCAAACATCCAGACAGTCCGCTGTAATGGCCCCAATTAACTTCTGTCTACTTTGTATTTTATGTGTTGTGATAGAATTAAAAACACTCGGCCAAGTAAATACGTGGGTTAATTTAAGGTCGGCACGTGTCATAAATCTAGCTTCCACAAATCATTTTGTCCATTACATTTTGGAATTTGAGTTTTACTACCAATAATTTATCACCTCATGGTCTCTTAGGGTTTTTCCTGGTCGGCATGAAGTTATTACAAGTCTGAAAAACAGATACTTCTGATAGGCAGATGTATACTTTCTTGTTGCAAAGTTCAGAGAGATATTTTCAGCTGATTTACAACCCTATGTTAGCTATCTGTGGGGAGTTATCTCTGCTTATCGTATACAGTGGGAAAGTGTTTTCCCTTTTCCAGAATACTGGTACTTTTCATCTCACAGATATACATGTAACTCTCATTCTGCACATTTTGAAATTCTCAGTGAGTGTTCATAATTTTGTCAGTTGCAAAAAAGTGTTTTTAATATCCCAGCATCTGGATAGTATCCGGAGAAGATGCATGTCATTCCCCAAGGCTGCCTTCCAAATGATCACCATTTCGTAAAGGAATAAAGTAAACTTAGAAAACAATTCTACTCTGGAACAATGAAATAAAACCATGTCATTTGATATCCGATATTGATGCATGTACATGTTACGTTGAGATGTATATATTCAATGTAACGGTTAATTGGATAGTTTGTGGTTTAGAACAGATATACCGGTATAATTGCCGAATTGGTGTAAATTTTCCATTCTCTTTGTGGTTAAATTGTCATCAGGCACTCCTAGCTGTAGATCACTTCTTTAATATCACACATATGAAATTGTATTCAGAACAAAGATTACAAACGTTTATAATATTGCCTGATAACAGGGTTCAGTGCACTGTGAGGTTATTTTCCCTGAATAGAAAGACAAAACATCGCATGAAGGTTGTTAAATAATGAATCCTGCCATCAGGAAATCACTAGGAATGTACGTACTTTAATGGTCAAAAAGTACTCAGTAATGTCCTTTTTTATTGCTGCACAGTCAAATTTTAAGACGTGAATGTTAGATATCAGATTTGGCATCTTGCCAACAGGAAAGTGAATGGTTAAAAAGGAAGTATGAAACCAGAAAGAAACAGTGAATATATTAGATGTTCAGCATGGTTTCACAAATGTATACTGTGAGATAAGTTCTTGTTTACTGGTTTTGTTTATTAGCTGAGTCAGCGATAATATTTGATATATTTTCCATTACATTTACTCTGTTCTTTAAAATAAACTTCCTTTTCGTAGTCCCAAAAGTCATGTCAACATGCGTTGTGTTCAGCTTTCAGCACAGCCTGTAAATGTGCAATGTCTGATTTTATTGTTAGCAGCTGATATCCAGACTGTAGTGCATTTGTCAATAATAACTTTGTGTATTGTTGTACACAATGTTGTGTTGGCAAGGCTAACGCTATATTATTTCAACACACTGTAGTTAGAATAACAACAAAAATGTAGTCGTTTTCTTGAACTGGAATTGAAATATTTATCAAAAGATACAGCTATAGTCGTTTCAAGGGTATATCTTGATATAACATTATTGAAAAGTATCGTGTTGACATTTCACCCCAGTGTGGTGTGGTATGGTGGTATTTCACACTGGACTGTCCACCAATTTCGAATCAAGGGAACTCACAGTTGCGAGATCAAGGCACATTTCAGTGTTCACATCCTTTCATCTCCTCATGTGGTTTCAACCTCATTTTCTTCTTTAGGCAAGGCTGTACCAATTTGCAGAAATAGGGGTGAAAGGATCAAGATTGCGAGATAGACATAGAATTATTCCTGGCAGCAGTCAGTGAATGTCTTCAGACCCATATTCCAGATCTTTCACAAAATGTTATTTCCAGAAGTGAAAACGAGCAAAACAAAGTCATTTTGTCCCTCTTTAATCATCAATGATGAATCTTTATGGCTGACATTGATCAGTGTCTACTTAAATCAGCAGATATTGACGCAATAGCAATAAATCAAAGATTGATTAGGCCACGTTAGTACTGCTCTACAATAAAAAGCATATGGTTAAATCATAATTCATAATTTCATACCATTATTTCAAGGGAACTCATGCAGTGAACTTTCAACATTTTGTGAATTCCTAATGTGTTATTAGCGTCACATATATTTCTACTAAATAAATGACAGTTCACATAGCAATAGTAGGTTCAGAAACAACAAGGTATACAAGAAGTAACACATATCAAGCATGATTTTGATTTCCTGGTATGTCCCCAGACAGTTGAGGTCCATTGTCATGCACATCAAAGGCCAATTTCAAAAAGAGTCCAGTTGACGTCTTCAAAGCCCTTTCACATTTCCTGGTTCAGTATGAGGTGCTCTTGTTTGTTAGGTCAGTTTTTCCTCTTCACAATTTGTTAAATCATATCTGCATTAAACATCCTTTAAACACAGAATAAGTGTCTTCCTGGTGGCATTCAACGTTTTTCTGTAATTTCCCCCTTTCTGATTACGCAGTAGAATAATAACTTGTCTGTGCCGTTCTTCTTTGATCTTCCCGACCTCTCCTGCAGGGAAAGTGATTCCAAGATGGAGACCGTGGGGCAAAACTGTCGGGAGCTGTGCATAATTTGGGGAAATATGTCAAAACAGATGAGCACCTAGAGTTGATTATGTATGCACCAATCAGAAAATTGCAGAACCCTGTGATGGGTATATCATCAATGCGATACCGAAATTTGTGAAACAGGCCCCAGGGTTTGAAATCAGATTGAGTGAGATGTGTTATACCGGTATAGTGGTTATACAGAACTTTACACGGTGTGGAGAACTGAAAGAAGCAAATTGCTTGACGTCATACCAAGTATTTCACTTCAGGGAGTCATTTTCCATTCTATCTGGTATTTGAAGTTTTTATGAGGTTAAGGAGGGGGTCAGTAGATTCAAAAGACAGAATTACTCTCTCTGAAAAGAGTTTCAAATGCATCAGGGTTTTAATGTTGTGCAATCAGGTTCACTTCTCGGCAAGTATACAATGGTTAGGAGAGCCACAGTGCATCTCCTGGGAGTCTATGACGATAACATATCAAAGAACAGTATTTTTTGCTTTCAAATTTAAAGCAAATATTGAAATGAAAATGTTGCATGATGTTGGTGGTGTCGTATTGACTACTTCATGACTCTTGTATTGCTATATCACTTGAACAGGACAAAGAGTGTTGTAGCCAGGTATCATTATATGTTATCGATAGGATCGCATCTTTGAATGTCTCAGCTATGCCGGACCTAAATGTGGCAATCTCAATACGTCACATATTCAAATTTATATAGTCTTGTAAGAATGGAAATCAAGTGAGTTTGAAGGAACTCAGTCTTTGCTGAACTAGAGTTTGTATTACCCCCTCAGTGATTGGTAGTAATTAACGTGCATATGAATGATGTCATAACATCATCTGAAAAATATAAATGTCTGAACTAATCTGTGTCTTTGATTCAGAACTGGAATCAGGTCAAGTTCTGCATGTGCTAACCTAGGTGCAAGTTCAAACTCACATTTACTATGATAGTTGGAAAGAGTGCAGCCGACCTCTAAATGTCAGCTATGCAACTTGATTGAGGCAAAAGCAAGAATCAGTCGAGCGTTCAGAAAAGCAAATCATAATTTTGAATATAGCGAGGCCCTTATCTCCAAGCCTGGAAGTGAAACGGAACCACTGTCATTTCCTTTGAGTGGATTTTCCTTCCCAGCGGAATCAAATGACATTTCCCAGATAGGTATTAGGTTTTCTTCTATAGGTGCGAAACGTGTGGATATGATATCTTAGTTATGATACTCGATGCGCAGTAAGAGTATTACAAGTATAAACAGACATACACGGTTTCCATATGTTGTGCAGCAGCTGGTATCTATGATATGTGAAAGGTACCATGACTTTATTTGACACAACAAGGAAATATTCCATGTCAGTCTGGTATTACAGTTCACAATGAGCAGACTGAATTGATTTGAAAGTATTTTCAATTTTGTATGGACGTAGAGGAGATCAATATATTATTGTCCACCGTTTGATTTTGGACAGTCGTCTTTTATCTGCCGATCAGTGGTTTGAAAGTTACACTTGCCATTAGTGATTGTGTTGAACTTGTATATCTCAAAGTTATGGAAACGTTGTAGGAACTTAAGGGCTTTCAATAGAGTTCAGTTCAATAATGAAAAAGTTCATTATGGTAACTTTCCATTGTTTACATTAACTGACCAGATGGGTCGACCAGATTGCTCACAGCGTACCCGCCAGATACTTGGTGATGATCTTCAAGCGTAGCTGCAGGGATTACAGCTCATAATAGAATCACTGAAATTTCAAGAAACCTTTCAGAGAACAAAACCGAAACTGGAACGCAGGATACACGTATGGAAAGTAAACGCCGTTTTAGAGATTAAAACCAATTTGACAGCTCTGTGTGTCACCATTTCTGTGAAATAGGAGGGTTTGCGAATGCAGGTCAGTTTCCGTGAACCCCACTGAGAGTGGTCCGGTTATCCGCAAAGTAAACTAAGATCTAGTTTTATCCTAAGGCGTCTGGCATGTTTATGACATAATGATACCTAAGCTTTCAGTTGTGTGTTCAGAGGGCATACCTGTACCTTTGATAAAAGGTGTTACTGTTTGTGGCATTCACACTTTTGCTCAACGCAAACAGGTGATGGCGTGGGCAAGATGACTCAGCAGGTGCTATTCAATAGTTCCAGTTAAACCGGGTGATCTGTAGCTTTGGTGACAACTTTCACCAGTCGTGGAACTTTTAAGTGACTGTATTGATAAACTGAGGGGATAGTGGATTTTAGATAGCTGCCATGCCACGCTGTTGTTGACTTCAATTTTCCAGCAATGGTAACAGACAGAACTGGTATTAGAAGTAGTCAATGACAGATACACATCATGTGTGGCCAAGAGTCTAGAAACAAATCCATTTCCAAAAATTATTATAACATGTAAAATGAGAACTCCTCAAGTAGAACACCATGATATGTCAGTGAAGTCAATTGGATTCATAGGGCAGGCATCTTGATGATCACATCAAGAAATTTAAATTAAATATACATTGCAAAACAGTTCTTCACCGTTAAATTCATGGATCTGTGTCTAATTTATTCATTGAACGTTGAGGTGTTTCTTGAAGGACAACATGATAAATTTACGGGAGCATGCCTTCAAGATGTGACCTCTGTGACCTCCTGAGGGCAGAGGTCATTCCCTGTCTGCTTCAGTGGTCAGAGGTTAATTTTACCTTCAAGATATCAAGCATGGTGGTAGTGAGTTGCGTATTCTGAAAAAGTCAACCCGATGTTTGATCCTCAGCAGATGTTGGTAACATGGCTAAAGATAGATCAGACATAGTATAGCTGGCATGAGTTACCTCAACACTGGTTCTGCAATGTAGATTCCATGTGTACCAGCAAAGAGTATCCAGTTTCAAATTTTCCCATACTGTATGGGGATAAAGGGTTATTACCAGTATCAAACACTAGTTACAGGTAAAAGATGCCTGTACATATGTATAGTGTGCCTCAGTGCATCAATAAGTATCATTAAGAATTATTATCAGCTTTAGCACAAAAGACAACCATGGATTTTCAGCTCAAAGCTGTTTATGAACCTCCCCAGGGAGTTCTATCAGCATGGTTTGGCATTATTGTCCGTTCGTAATCAAAATTCATACTGGTAAAGCTGGTATCTTTGCACTTCACTAAGGTACCCGTGAATTCCCTGGTGCACAGTCCTGCATTCAGACACAATGATAATGCTACGGATTTGAATATCTTTGCAACATTTTGCAATAGCACAGCTCTATATAATTCCAACAACCAACCTTACACAAGGGACGTTTGAGTATGTATATTACAGTGCTTAGTTTTGTATTAGAACTCCAAGCCTACACCTAAGACTTTGAGTCTAATAATATCTTTGCCTTATTCTGCCACAGCACAGTTTTGTATTCAAACACCAAGCTTACACTTAGAAATTTTACACCATTGTACTAATATTTTACATAAGAACAGTTCTACAAAGCTTAGAGTAGGTATGTTTGAGTGTTGTATACCTTTGCAGCATTTTGCAATATCAAACATCTAGATTCCATTGTATGCATATGCATATGCACCCTACTATCTTCAAATTAATTTCTTTTCATATTAAAAATGTGCAGGTTTACATTGTACAAACAAACAAGAACAAAATTGAGCCTGAGCACCCAACTCCACGTAAAAGCTGTGAACATGTATATGTATATGATATCTGTGTGTGTGCGATTATAAAACTCTCCCTTGTAAAAATATTAATGTATTCAAGGATAAAATCCCATCCAGATGAGGAACCTTACTTTGGAGTTAGTTTGACCCATTTTAAGGAAATTCTTCTGCCTACTGTGGTGTGACAAATCCAGACTCAGACACACTCAAGTGGGTCTTTTCCGGCGGTACGGTGGTACTTTACTTGAGTGGAAGTGTTTCGCAAAGTGTTGAGTGAAAGCTTTGCCAAAACTTCATACACTACAGTACCATCTCAGTACAGGAGATATACTGCTAAGTATACACATAGATGTACATGTGGGCAGTGCGCTGTCACTCATAAGAATTCTACCCCCATGCAAGAGGGCAAAAGATGTTTAATCTGACATACGTTTCGTATGAAGTCATCATGAAACCAGCTTCTGAGTCTGACCTTTCACCCCAAATCTCCCACAAAATGGCAGCAATGCAGGAGGATTAAACCACATTGCTGAAGTGATAGGTTGGGCTACTGATATTCCGGACGTATTCCACACTGTAAAATGTGCTGAATTCTCAAAAGCAAGCTGCATAAAACATTTGGCAGTGTGCATTATAAATTTATTGTCAATATTGACAAACCATTTCACTCTGCGACTTTCGCTCATAAAAATTTCAAACCACCAGCCGTTCAATTCAATTCATACACGTACATGGTGGGTGTATTTCACAGGTTTCTTTGACAGCTAGCATCATCACACTGCATACCGTGTTAGGCATCGACATGCAAGAATGGTTTCAACTCTACTACACAATACTGATCTAGTTATCATGTGATCTAATCCATGGCTACGTGGCAACCATTTCAGTCAACTGTGATTTCCTGGCAACCACGCCTGATTTTGAAAGATTCCATGATAGTCATGCCATGCTATGATTCACATACAAGAAACCATGTACTCTATATTCTGAATGTAGCAAATTACCTATTTTCCTGTGAAGCCCATCACCCATCATTCTTCTAAATCAGTAAAAGGCTTTATTAAAGAGCCATAACAACTTGGCATGTCTTGTACACAAGAATACACATTCATGCTTAGCTTGGCAGTTTTAGCTTCCTTAAAATCCACCTGAAGACAATGTGTATCATTGGATATGGCTTGCATACATGTATACATTGATATTACTGAAATTCACTAATTTGGCAGAAGGGCACTCAGAAAATCAACGCAATTTCCACTGACTTGGCTTGAAAGGGAGTAAATAATTTGCATAGTTGACCTTTGTCAAGGTCAAGCTGTCCTTGTCATATATGAGATGGTAAAGCCAATGGCAAACCTCCTATTGTGCATATGATGTTCAATCTTATTGACAATATGTAGCAATTTCAATCAAAAAGTCAAAGCAAGAAAAAGAAAAGTCAAAGCCATACCTGTTAAAAAATTTAGTGTACCAGTCATGTATGAATATAGACAAATGTATTATCAGCATCAAGCCAAGGTCCTACAAGCATAATCCTATCAGACCTTTCCATCACAGAAAACCTTCCTCAACACCACCCCCACCCCCCACTCCAACCACCTGGCATACAAAAAATCCACTGTATTGTGGTCATTTGCAAGATTTATGTGAAAAAAATTGGTGGCTCTGTTTAGTTCAAGCTTCTTCAGCAGTGTACATTTAGTATTTGCTTTTGCCTGGCATAAGCTATCAAAATCCTCATCTTTCTCATTCTGTAGATTGGCAATAGTTAAATTATGGAGGATGTACATGTAGCTTGTTGATCCGCCATGCATGAAGTGCCCAAGGCTATGTGTTGATGTGTAAACTCATGAGTGAATGGAGTGCAATATCTTAAGATTTTTTATATGTGGAGATTGCTGTTTTGGATTATGAAACGTGCATTTAAACATACTACATCTTGCGGCTGATTTTTTCTTTGGATCAAAATGATGAACATCTTTTAATACTGTTTAATAATATTTTAGTGTAGATGCTGGTACAAGTTTCAGTTTGGTGTGTTTTTCACATTATCATATTTGCACAGTACAGGTCGTGTAAACATCAGACATCAGTTGAGTGGCAGCGACAGCTGGAAAGAGAAACTACCACCAATGCTGTTTTACACTTGCCAAAAATCAATCATTCACTGGCGAGGGTGACATCAGAACTTTGTATGCCTGTTTATTTTGGATTACTTTAAAGCTAGAACCGGTCATGTGTGCCTAGTTTGTAATGTTGATCTGTGTGGGCAGGAAAATTTTGTCCAGTGCCTATGCAACAAATTCAGCTGAGATCATCGTGAAAATAGTCTGTAAACACTTCATACTTGCATTAAATGTTGTGTTACCATGGCACATATCGAGTAGGTACACCTATTAATTAGTTTGTCCCATTGTACAAGGGTTAATGTACCCTACATATATATGTATGGCAGCTGAATGGGGAACTCTGTGATTGTTTTGTAGTCGGTGCTGTTGCATTGTGGGTACATGCATTCTACACAGGTGCAGACAGCCTACTTTTCACAAAATGAGACGCATGTTAAAATCTTGTCGAGAACCTCTCTGTAGTTTTGGGATGGTAATCCAAAAGTTTTGGCACACCATACCAAAATTACGGAGAGGTCCTGGACAGGTGAGAATCTGCCTTTCCAATTTTGTAGCGTGTTTTAGGCATTGTGACAAAATTTGACACAAAGATTGTAGATCAGAAGATTGCTGATCATCAAAAAAAGTTCCTGAAGAAAATTCATGATGTCTTCAAGTAAGCCTTGAGGAATTATGATTTCCCCAATCACCTGATAGCTTGTTTTCATCCATTACACGTACATTCACCATCCCCTGTGTCTCATCATGAGACTTTAAAAATAGCATGGGCAATATTGCATGCATAGCCACTCCAATAGATTCAGGTTAGCTCTACGCATAGAGACAGGTGAAGCTGTTTGAGGAGGAGGGGGTGGAGGAGGAGGGGGGTTTTAGGGTAGGGATTGATAGTATGAGTCAGATCTGATGTGATGTAGGTTGACATAGCAGACCATCAGTGCGGGAACACACTAGCAGCCGACAATGTGACTCACGACAGCAGGGATCAAAGTATGCTTTGGAATCAAATCTTGGATCTTGCATGGCTTGAAACCTGACATTAGTTTGGATTCCCCCGCACTGATAGGCTTCCTCAGCTGTTAAAGCCAGTAACATGAAACTGAGATTAGAAATTCAAAGAAAATGCTGAAAAGGTACGCCGGTGCATGAAGCCGCTGTCAGTATCAATAAGCAACATCCAACAAGTCAAAAAATCACAACAAAGGACAACACTAATCGTTGGATATTTATTTGTGTATGCAGAAGAAATCTTACACATTTGCTCAGGGTAGAGGTGCTGGTGTTGGGAGAAATGTACACTGACTGACTGTAATCTTATGTGGGTGGTATTTGACAAATGCCAAGTCAGGCCACATCAGTTAGCATTACTACCTTGACCCGGGTCAGAAACTACCTCAAATGTCAATCAATCACCATAAATGAATGCTTTTTCCTTCCCAAGTGTAAACAGATGAATATATTGAATTAAATGTTAGAATGTGCCTAAGTACCTCATATATATACATACTTAGTTGTGAAATGCAAATACTATGCACAGCTTGTGCATTTAGCAGTACTGTACATAGCTACATTATGCATCATCCTTGTGTTTAGTTAGTCCCACGGACACCGTCCGGGGGGGGACTTATAGGTTTGGTCATGTCCGTGCGTGTGTGCGTGCGTGCGTGCGTGCGTGCGTGCGTGCGTCCGTCCGTCCGTTCACGCAGATATCTCAGAGATGCAAGAAGCGATTTCATTCAAACTTGGTACAAGGATTACTTCATATGTCATACAGATGCACGTCGATTTGTTTTGTGATACAATCCAATATGGCCGCCAGGCGGCCATTTTATTACAATTTTTTCATGTACAGAGCCATAACTCAGACATGTTTCAACCGATTTTATTCAAAGTTGGTACAAGGACATTGACCAATGTCATAGATATGCACGTCAATTTGTTTTGTGATAGGATCCAATATGGCTGCTGTGTGGCCATTTTGTTACGATTTTTTCATATGCAGAGGCATAACTCAGGCATATCTCAACCGATTTTATTCAAAGTTGGTACAAGGACATTGACCTATGTCTTACATATGTACGTCGATTTGTTATGTGATACGATCCTATATGGCCGCTAGGCAGCCATTGTATTACGATGTTTTCATGTACAGAGCAATAACTCAGACATGTTTCAACGGATTTTATTCAAAGTTGGTACAAGGAGATTGACTAATGTCATACATATGCATGTCAATTTGTTTTGTGATACTATCCAATATGGCTGCCTTGCGGCCATTTTGGTACGATTTTTTCATGTCGAGGGCCATAATACTGCTAAGGCATATCTTAACCGATTTTATTCAAAGTTGGTACAAGGACATTAACCTATGTCATACATATGTATGTCAATTTGTTTCTTGATATGATCCAATATGGCTGCATGGCAGCCATTTTGTTACAATTTTAGTGTCCTTAGCCAAAACTTGGGCATGTCTCAACTAATTTTATTCACCGATTTTATTCAAACTTAGTACAAGGACATTGACCTATGTCATACATATGCACATTGATTTGTTTTATGATACAATCCAATATGGCCGCCGTGTGGCCATTTTTTTCCGATTTTTTCATGTCCGGAACCATAACTCAGACATGTATCAAGCAAATTTATTCAAAGTTGGTACAAGGACATTGACTTATTTATACATATGTATGTCGATTGGTTTCACGAGATGGTCCAATATGGCCACATGGTAGCAATTTTGTTATGGTTGTTTCATGTCGAGAGCCATAACTCTGGTAAGTCTCAACTGATCTTATTCAAAGTTGGTACATGTACATTGACTTACGTCATACATATACATGTTGATTTTTGAAACAGTAAGATCAAATATCGCTGCATGGCGGTGATTTTGTTACAATTTTCAAACGTACAGAGCCATAACTCAGACATATTTCCACCAGTATCATTCAAAGTTGGTACAAGGACATTGACCTATTTCATACATATGTTCGTCAATTTGTTTCACGTCATGTAGCAGTAACATGTCAAGTATTGAAATTTCATAAGTAGGCTGATATGTCCAGAAATACGTGCTGCATCAAATTCATGAAACTTTATACAGATGTTAACTGATGTTAAGCTCACATTGCTTTAACATTGAAAAAGACATTTATCAGTGTCATTTAATTAATTTGTAATTGCATAAGTAATGAACTTTCCTAATTAGGGTGATATAGCCACAAATTAATACAACGTCAAATGTGATGAAACTTGATACAGATGTTGATCTCATAGTGTTGTAAATACTGCATCAAACTTTATGAAATATGGTACCAGTGATAATCTGTCAAGTGTTAGAATTGTATGCAAAAATGTTTTGCAACATCCTGTTGATTAATTTGTAGTTGACTCATTTTCTGAACTTTAGGATGGTGGCCTACATGGTTTTATGTTTTCATCACCATGGAACTCATTCTTGGCCATTGAGCGCCATCTGTATCAAAGTATTTTTATCACAGACCTAATTAATGAAGAGGACTCTATCCTCTTAGGACATGTAATCAAAGTACCCATCAACAAGTGGGGACTGTGTCATCACGATGACTTGTGTTTAGTTTTAACTCGAATGCCAGTATACCCAGTTCAAAACTTTTAATCTATTGTGGGTTAATCTCACAAATGAACTTCCATACAGAACAAATTTGGGATTTGAATCATATCAGCAGTATTTATGCCCTTTGGCTAACAAGTCTAGAGATCTGCAAAAATCACTGTGAGAAAATCTCGTCTCTCTGTCAAGAGATTGGAGTATTTCAGTAGAAATCATGTGACAGTACATATGATATATTCATGTACAATGTAAATGTAGGTATGAAAATGTGGAAATCAATATGTAATGAAATACTCGTGGTTGCTGCATATATTTTGTTATTAAGATGATTGATTATGATGGATCAGTTGCTATCTTTTGATCTCATCTTTGTTTCAAAACATGCAGCAACCTACATCACCTGGTATTTACATAATGAAATGCCTTTACTTGAATTTTGTTTGTGGTGTACTTGTAAATGCATACATTGTCAACAGTACAAACAACACATGTCATACACATAGTATTACATGTATTTACGAATTTAGACACATGTTAGTGGTATGGAGGGGCTGAATGGTGGAAATTTAAATATGCCTTGGGCAATAGCAAGAGAAAATACTCTTTCCAGAACAAAAACGTTGAAACTATCGTCAGGTAATATTAACTTCTGCCTGCCAAATAATTTCATGATTTTGTTTGATGTTCTGTGATACTGTGCTTTCAAGTCGTGACTGATTTCACATGTGAGAGCTTCGCTTCCACTTATTGGTTCACCAGATTCAACCCACATGCACGAGGATACGCAGGATGACATCCACAAATGCGTGTCTGTTTCTCTCTCTGAAATGCACATGTACCATACAGGAAGTATGGATGAGTGCCCCGTTTCGCTCAGCTGACATTTTACCCATTTTAGTTTGCCATCGTATCATGAAATGCACTCACGCCATCAATTATGTACATGTTATAGCCTTCCCAGAGTTTGGAATCAGGAAGCAAACATCTGCATACCGCGTGGGCAGGTGGATGACAATCTTAGAAGTCGCCCAAAATGTATACCTGAAATGTGGATATTTTAGTAATATGGCAGTAATAAATTGAGAAGAGATTTTGTGAAAATACCGTGGTCCAAAGAGATCTCTTCAAAATGCAAACACAGACACATCGATTTGCTTTTCAGTGACCTTAAAATTACTCCCCTTCCCGCAAAAGCAAATTGAAAAATATTTACCAAAGGGCCTCATGTATGTAAAACAAACCGATGGAACTTTTTGTGATCGCATGTAAACAGTGGTAGGCTTAGCTTCTTATTTGTTGAAAACAAAAGATTGAAAAATAAAAAAATATTGACCTGTAGCACATGAAATATCATATGGAAAAGAACTGCTATCTCGAAATTAGACAGGGAAATGGCACTTTTGCTGTGATAGAGTGAAAACTGCAGTAAGTTGAAGAAAAATCATTTATTGAAATTCCTCTCTGGTGATATGAGTGTATTAAAATCAGAAAAGCAGCTACTATTCATCACGGAAAGATCCGGGTCATTAACCGTTAGGATTTGCAGACAATGGAATACAGTGGGATGGAGAGTAAGGGTTCAGTGTCTCATTCTGTTTTGAAAGCTGCAATCATCTCACTCTGGTACAGCTGCCGTCTTTGAACTAATGAAGATCATAGTGGAACTGGAAGAGGAGAATGTTGTAAAATGCAGAATACAATGTACCTTAGCAGGGAACAGCAGTCTATCAGTAGTGGGCTGGACACTATTGTGTTTTCAACAAGCAGATTGTATTCACTGAGCAGGTGGTTGTGAATAGAATGGAAACAAAGGCGTTGTGATCCTGCCTTGTTTACATCCACATAGGACACAATAAACCCAAACATGGTACTTTCAGATGTGTGTTTATTTTGGTAACTGAATGACATGTTCACCTCTGCTCTCGATCTGCGACACTTCCCCTCCTAGTTGTCCATTGCACAGTAATATGACATCAATGTACATCTACATGTATATAGTAATTTACAGAACCAAAAAATAAATCAAGGGAACTGCAATATATGCTAACATGGAACACAGCATAAATTTTACACATAGCAGCGATCAAGACATAATATGCAGATTGTATTTTTCAATGTGATACTTTTAAGAAACAAAAATAGTTTAATTGTATCACATGAAAACAAATATCTTTTTGAGTATTCAATATCTTAAACAACATGCGGTATTTGCATTTTAGTAACGTACCACAGTAAAATTACAAAGACATGTGATAAGTCCAGTGAAATTGGTTTTGTAACTATAAACCTGTGTCTGGTTGTAATTCTGACAGAAACGTCGCTGTAACTACATACAATACAAGGGGAGTATATGTAAATAAGATATACAAAATGTATATACAAATAAATGCATTAAAGAAAAATAAAACTATTAAAAGGTAAATATTATTAAATGGTTTGTGCAAAGAATTTCAGTTTCCATAAATAGCTTCCATAAAGATTTATCCAGTTTTCATTCCAATGAGTGTACATACAATGTAGAAATAGATGTACTGTAGTTACATGTATGGATAGAAATAGATAGTTACATATATATTATATATACTATATGTGAATGCATGATGTACATACATACCTAAATATGATACACAGCATACACCATCGTAAACATAAAATACACACACACACACACTATATATATATATATATATATATATATATATATATATATATATATATATATATATATATATATATATATATATATATATGTATGTATCCAGTAGATCCTAAAGACACAGACAGCAATGAAAATGAAGAAGAACAAAAAGACAATCAAGTCTATCTACAGAATGACAAGTCTATTCACTGAATGATGGAGAATTGAAATGAACTGAAATAATTATTTAAAATGCGCTTGAGTAACAAAGAAACAATGACAGGACTCATATTGAGCAAATTTAATAACTAAGAAAAGATTCACTTTGGCATGCATAATTACAAGGAACACCCTCATTGTAGTGTTTCATAACAATGGCAAATACATTCCTGCTTTCAATACTGACGTGTTGTTTGACTCCGAGTCAAACAGCATATATGCAACTGTGCAATTGTTAACCACAACATATGAACCGTGAATCAGTAAACAGAACACTTTGTGAACACAGGTCTGTGATATGGACACCTGATTAAACAAAAGCTATCATCACTGCACAGGTAGAGAGTTCAGCCATAGATTAACCTCACAAGTGCATTCATAAACTGCTGCTCAAAGACAACCTCAGACAAAGGACACAAAAACAAAACTTTGGGGGAAAGTATAATAAAGTGACCCTTTAATGTGTCAACCAAAGAAGGTTAACACGGCTGCAAAATGACAAAAGAAGACATTCTTGTCGGCAAGGACAGAAATCAAATCAATGCCTTCCCTTTGTTACAGAGAAATATGATCCATAATAATAAGGACATACATCAGTCCATGTGAGGACATAAGAAAGGACCAATCAGAGAGATGAAAGATATTGACTGATAATATCATTGACAAAGGAGTATCAGCTAGAAAAAGCGAGGACAATAAATGTATTAAGGTTAAAAAAAGCATTACCCGGAACAGTCACATGACTTGACTTCCTCATAAAAAGGGGCAGGCTCCCTCACAGGTCACTGACATCTGTGTGAGGTCAGATCAAATGAAGGGCGGTTTGGCTTTTGTGTGCCGGGGATATTGCACATACCAGAAACATGAACCGCACTCAGGCATATTCAGACACAAAAACACATTAAAGAGACCAGACGATTCGCAAACAAAGATCAGAAACCAGTGGAACAATGGAAGTGAAATACTCATCCGTGAACAATAGATGATGCATTTTGGTATTTCAGCCGAAAATTGAATTTCAACAAATTGCTTTATCGTCAGAGGGAAGACCAGACGATGTAGGTAAAAGCCATCAAAACAAGTTTGAATGCAGAAAGTCAATACATTGTACTGATTATTGGCACATGCTTTGATGGATATCAGAAATGACATTTTTCAGTTTTAAAAATAGTTCCAATCAGGCCAGTAAATCAGTCCAGGCAGGAGATTAGATTTTGTATCGCTATGGTTTGGATTTAAAAAGATCCTTTAATATGGAGCGAAAGCATTATCTGACGCCATGTCGTCGTTACTTTTTAATGACATGATGCTGAAACTGAACCCTCTTGGGAAATCTAATAGAATACAATAGCCTTGACAAATAGAATACAATAGCCTTGACACTGAGCTCATTAAAATATTGCAATAACAAGCCGACTTCTGCTAGTATCCGGGAACTACGTGCAGTTCCGCAGCTGAATTTAAATATGTTCTTCCATAACATTTAGTGATTTAATTATTTTGTCAAGTTCAACCAGCTATGGGAAGCATACTAGCCCTTTTCCACTGGTAGTGCTCACCTGTTCAATGCATGCTGGTTAGGTCAATGACCTTGTATGCAAATTAGCATCCTGCCGGCCCGTCACGAATCACACAGAAATTAGGCTGGAGTTCAGCCTGACAATCAGAGGGCCGAATACACGGAATACATGACCCGGGGAAATCCGATCCTCATTGCCGCCCTGAAATTTTGCATAAACTGTAACTGTATACACCCTGTGGTTTCAGTGGTGTTTGGTTTTTCGAACAAAGGAGAGAGATTAAGCCTACCCAGGGCCTTTTTATCTTTGATCAGATGGTTTTGATAATTTAAGTCCAGAATAATGCTCCTGACAGATACGTACATAGAGACTGTGTGTGTAACAGGTAGGATAATACTTTGATATAGCCTTTCGGTCACAGATTGTGATCTTCTATTTCTTTTTGGCTGAGAAGTACATTTCTGCATTGTGAGGTCAAAAACTGGTCTGCCCAGATCAGTTTTTTGCCCTTCACCAGTGCTTGTGTTTGTTACTGTTATCGTATTCTGCCAACATAGTCCATCGTTTGATATCAGTTCATATCTCAGAGCAGTTTTTCTATATCCATGAAACGGCAATTTTCTTTGACTTGTTTCATATCGGTCTGTATAGAGAATGAAAACTGGAGGAGCACAAGAACTCTGACCTTATGACTGTTTCCCATGGGCACAGCTCCTTCAAATCAGGATCTGTCGTATGGTTTCGTTTCTCTTCAAATTCATCAATCAATTGAATTCTTCTGAGTTTATGTACTTCATAAAGTGGATCACAATGGTATATCAGTTTTCTAACATTTCATAATTCATAAGTATTGATTTCTGACAGTGTTTATATGACTTTAATGCCTGAATAACCCTTAACCCCTTTTCTCTTCTTTGTTTGGTTGGTTGGCTTAGTTTTGTTGTTTTCACACAGCCAGCATTCATCTAGATAGGGGAAATTTATTTAAAGTAATATAAAAACCTGCATTCAGGCTAGAGTCAACAATCACAGATTACATTTTTTTCCTAACCCTCGAAATATGATTACAACAGATAATATTTACTTATTTTAATATCTGTTGTACATGTATGTTCCTTTTCTTTGAACACAAGAGCCACCAATGAGGAGAAATACATGTAAATGTTGGAGTGCACATTTATCAGGTCTTACTGTATAGCAAATGGTATTACATACATACTGTTGTAATTCTGAAAAATTTGACTTTCGTTAAACAAGCTTTGTACTTTTTTTTGTTTCTGCAGAAAATCTCCATGAGGTGTTCTCAAGCCGACCCCTCCCCCACCACCCAGATGGCGTCTCTGCATGGAGTTCCCAAGAAGCCCTACTCGTCGGCAACGAAGACAAGGACCCCAATCTCTTTGTGGCGCTCTACGACTTCACAGGGACAGGAGAAAACCAACTTTCTGTCGCTAAAGGTCAGTTGGTTTGCCATAGTTTTTGCAAAGTTATGTCATGTGATGCCTTTGAATGGAAGGTGTTGTAGGTGATTTTGAAAGCGATTAAGAGCCACAATAGAATGCTAATTGGAAAACAGGTGTTTAAACTCACTGAGAAGGTCATTAATAACCTCTTGACAAGTCTTTAGTAAAATTCCTCACAGAATAGTCATACTACATTAAAACCCAGTTCAATGAGTATACCTCAATCCCTGTGTTTTCTTTCTTCTGTAAGTATTGGCTGTAGGAATCACTCGTGCAAATCTTAGCCGCTAATACTTCAATCATTACAGTCAACACCATTCCTACGGAAATACTGTGGTATCCTGGATCCAGCTAGTCTGTTTCCCATTTGTATTTCTCACTGATATCACAGGCCATACAGTAAACTAAAGGTCCGTCCCCCAGGCCCATACTACCTGTATAACAGGATGGATCTGTTTCCACATTTCCCAACCATACAGTACCGGCAATCAGTATTTTTTTTAAAAGTCAGACCTGGTAATTACCAGAAACAGGCAAGCTTAGAACAATCAAAGCCCAAAATGATCACTGACGGAGGTCCAATAATATTATGCACAGGACAATAACTTTGTATGGTTTGTATGTAACTTTGTATAGTTCATTTAAAAATTGTTCAACATGTTGTACACTATTATGCAATGGCGTGCATGATATATTTACTATACATAAAGTGTTGACTGACCTTCAAACTTTTACAAAATTTAGAAATTTTTGTTTGACTAGGAGACATTATAAAACATAGTGTTCATAAAATTTCCATACTGCACGCTGAATATGGTCAGTCTCTGTTTCTACTTACATGTACACTTGTTTAATTCAAACTTAGTTTCTCAAAATAACCGAAGGGTCGATTGAGATGATTCATGGAGTGTTACCTTATTTGGGCTGCCATGAGTATCAAATCATCCAAGGGATGCTCATTTGCATATCCTGGTTGTGACTGTTACCGGTTTATCAAAGGACGGAACAATGCTTCTAAAAAAGCCTACAGACATAAAAATAATTCTGTTTGAACATATCAGTGGATATATGTGTCCCCTGTGCTGTGTTTATCGGGTTTCATATTTGGACTCGTGTTTTTTTGCGTGCTATATTTTGATACTTGTTGGCAAACAAAGGCATTGGGCATGACTCATGAAACGTGAAACCGTAATCAGTTGTTTATTAAACTGTTTTGTTTCTGTGAAGTTCTCAGTTTTGTCGGCGCGTATCAATCATCAAAGAAAACCTGAAGATTTATTGTACAAATATGAATAAGTTCAACCTGAAAGGTTATTACTGTAAAATAAACCTGGGATACAAAATCACAGCATGGATGTCCTGTTATATAAGATATTTCACTGACTGCCAAAATTCATGACCTGATCTAAGATGTGCGCTTCTCGCTTGTGCAGTCCGAAACTACAGACTTTGGGTTCACATAAACAGAAATGCATTCCTTGGTCCTGGGTGAAAATTGACCAGGTCCAATCTCATATATATCATAATCTTTAAGAACTAAATTTCTGTTTTTGAATAGCACTCTACCTCTCAAAGTATTGAACCCCAGCTGTCATAATCATATTTTGGTATGGTCATATGGTTTTATTCAGCAAAGTTGGACCTCTGTACTTTAGGGAAGGGGAGACACATGGTGAAGGGCAAGGACTGCAACTCTTCAATAAAGTTTATTTTGAAACCAACTGCAAACATTGCCATGATCTCGTATGTGGGCCGTGATCTGGTATGGCCCACAGCATAGCCCTAGAATCTCTCCAGAGAATGTAATCAGAACCATTGAATGGTTGAACCAAAATAAAAAATGCCCATGAAATGATTTTCTTTGAATTTCCCAAATGCTAGTTGTAATCGGTTTCATGCTGTGATTCTTTGTGGCAAATCACATGGAAGTGAATTGTTATTCAAGTCTACAAAAGATCGCCTTTCTGACCTCAGCATTGTATTTGTGAAAATTTCATCAAAGTCACTGATTTATTCTCTAGACACACCAGGACACACACGTGTCATACATGTGCAAATTCCAAGTGAAAATAGTGTTTTTTAAATGAAAAAGGAGATGTCACAAGAGCATAGGAAACAGATTGCATCAAGTTTCCTACAACCAGTAACTGGTAGCGGCGAGAACCTCTGAACTCAGCTGTGTCTCTTCCAAGAAGACTGTGACGGAATGTTTCAATTCACACTGAGCCATTCACCAATAGTTCAGTCAACCGAAACTTATCACTCAGAGGCCCTACTGCAGAGAAAAAAAGATCCAAATATAACACCACAGAGTGAGAACTTTACATCCTATGTAACGTACACTGCTTTTACAGCTTCTTACAAGCCAGATCAACCAAAGTATTGGAGTTACCATGCCACCCCTTGCCCCCAGTCTTGAAATGTTTTCTATGGCGTTAAAGGCTGACTGACAGGTCTTCTACTCTGAAGTATGATATCAGTGTTCCTTTCAATGGATTATAACAAGGGAATCCATATTGCTGTCCTTGATGTCATACGCACTTCCTTCTCCGCTAGTCCTGGTTTAATGACCTCATATTCAGTGGATTATGCCTCCCAGGAGGATCACCACCCCCTTTTTTCCATGCTTTCCGTAATTCTAATGGATTGTTGTACAACTGAAAGTGACTGAACCAAAATGCTAGGACCCCTCTCCTTCAACGTACAAAATAACACACTCAAATTATTATAATAAATATTTTACTTGTTTGTTTTCTATCTGGAGAATACGTCCTTGATATGTCACTTTTAATCTGCCATCAGAGTAAATCAAACTTCTGTTTTTGCCAGAGATATTTACAGTATGTATTATAAAATGTGAAGATAATATTTTGTAATGCAACAATTGTAACAATGCTTTCCCATCCTCATTAACCCATTCACTTCCATCTGGCCTTCAATTTTCCAGTATTCTTTCTTCTGCTCCAAAACTTTTTGTTTAACCAACACTGAGATGTACACAGTGATAGCTCTGAAGGTTATCAAGCCAAAGGAAGATTCTGTACATCACCCTATAGTGGCATGATAGCACAAGCATCAATTTGTTGTAAAAATGGATTTCTATCAAAATCTTCACAGTTCATACTCAGTGTTGTCCTTAGAAGCCGGGTGCCGGGTAATAACCCGGCTGTTTTGCATTTTTTCCCGGCTACTTTTAATGTCATTAGATTATTTTTATCGGCCTGTAATTTCGGGATTGCTCTGCCAGCTGTTAGACGGCACACGTACGATTAGCAGTTTCGCGACCCCTTTCCCCGCATGGAACTGCACAAACATAAAACAGTTTCTAAATACCCGTTTCTGGCTAGCTCTTTGAGCCCGATCTTTTATTTGTTAAATAGCGTGATTGGCTGATGGACGCGCCTATATATGGTGTTGTCTTTGTTACGAGCAGTGTAATTGGTTTGATTAGTATGAAGGTCATCTTAGGTCATTTTTAACGATGGTGTCAAAAAGAAATGTGGCGTTGGCCACTGGCATCTTGCCGATGGAATATTTTTTCCCGAAGAAAGCCCGTTCGAAAGGTATACTTGATTCCAAAAATATATTTAGTTATGTATGAAAAACTTCAATTTCGCTGAATTTGCGAGAAAAAAGCGCCGAAAAGATGTGATTTTGATCGACGATTCGACGTTCATGAGACCGCAGCTTGTTTTCCGCCGCCGCGCTGGCTGCCAACGTCACGGTCACTACGAGTATGATCTTCTTCTCAACAAATCAACTTATTCTCAGAGCAATACCAATGCATTTTCTAGATTTAAAATAAACGAGCCAGAACTGATTTTTTAGAAGCAACTGTTTATTTGAATGGGTATTTATTTCTCAATCATTGATTATTTTTACGTACCAGAATCCACGGTCACAGGCATGTGTGTTGCCGACCGTTGCCGACCGCGCATCATCGTCACGGTTCACGCTTCATCGTGGCGCTGATCCCTGTTGCTTTAAGACAACAGGACGATACGTCTTGGATTCCGGCATGGGTTCAATTTCATTGCGCCTCTCCATCTTGATGTTGGGTTGCCCGATAGTGTATTTCGATGGACCCTCTGAATAATGTTTTTCACGGACTCAAATTTGAAAGAAAATAGAGTTGTATCCTTCCGACGCCATGCTGCATATCTGCTTTGATCAAATTTGGGGACAGCGATGATCGTGCGCGGTTTGCATTTATTTGTTGCAACATTTCTGTCAATCACTCACTTTGTGTCATAAGTTTCAAAAACTATCGCTTGCCTGAAAATTAGCGACGTAGTTAGTTCATAGGCACAGCTGACATGGTAACGTGCCTCTGACTCGACGATGCTGATTTTTCTGACTACACTCAGAGAATCCGAAACTTTCCACACAAAATGAGTGATTGACAGAAATGTTGCAACAAATTTAACGTCAAGCGGACACTCATCCCGTCTGGTTGTCGCCTATGCTCAGTCGCGGAGAGTGCTTCGCAAACATTTTACTATTATCGTTTGCGTAATGAAAAATGCGTAGAGAGTCAATCCAATGCGTAATATTATTATGCATTGGATCGACTCTCTACGCATTTTTTCATTGTTATGAGTTTTCTATATATGCATTTTTTTTCGTAAATGCGACACTGTTACAGTGAATTATCTTACCCATATATACCGATGTTTTCTTAACAAAAGCGAATGTGTTTTGATTAGAATAGAATGAGTTTGATGGTTTCGGGGAAACAACTATGTGGTAATGAAGAATGGGAAATGAGCAATGAAATGAGCAGACAGTGGGTGATTTAAATGTTACATCTTCACTGCAAATAAAACCATAAGTGTGTCATAAATAATACAAACAAAACAAAATCATGTTTGTTTGTTTTGTTGTATGTAAGCCACGTCTAAGACACACAACAAAAGTACTGTTTCAGTCTCAGCTAAATGTCACCTCAGATGCCACCAGAGAACACCATTTCCACTCCAAAATTTCATTTTTCGCCTTGCGAGAGGGGGACACCCCCCTCTCGCGCTCTCCCCCCCCTCGTTCGCTACGCTCACTCGCCGCTCGGTCGCTTCGCTCCCTCGCAGTCCACCCGTCTACTTTCTTAAATTACCCGGCTACTTTTAATGTAAGGACAACACTGCATACTGAGCAAGGTGTGTTTATGTAGTGAAAGGCGGTTTCTAAAGCAGTGTCCCCTACCCATTTATAATAACCAATATGGTTCAGCCCAGGGTATTGTTCACAGCAACGGAAATTTGACCATTGTACATGTACAGGGAAATAGGTGTGAAAGAGACAAATGCCCTTGATGCCTATACACATTGTTTTGTGCAATCTGTCAGTGATAGGGGATTTGACATTGGTTTCATCATAGACAGTCGAGAAAGTTTCTTGACTGTCTATGGTTTCATTCTAAAGTTTCCACCATAAATGCACATGTAGGACATTGTGAAACATTCCTGATGATGTTTATTGTAAAATTTTTTGTGATGTCTTCGATTGTCTTCGACCAAAAATAGCATACAATGGAACAGTGATGCTGAAAAGGTTTTGGAATGGTATGTTGCTGGCGAGTGTGTTTTGTTTGTAGCTAAACTATTTAAAACCATTCTCGATTATCCAGAAATTGCCAATAAAAGATTTTTATGGGAAACGGACCGACTGGTTTCAAACCCCAATACAATTGTTGTGAACTCTGCCAAGATTTGTAATGAAACATGATGCGATGCATTACTGTCAAGGAAGACAACATTCACTCCTGTAATGTATTTATAGCAATCGAAAGTTTGGTACCAGGGACTCAGTGTGTATGGATAGTGATTGTAATTTGTGCTGGCAACAGTTGAAATGGGCAGGGCTGAAGGTCACGGGATGAAATGAATCAGTGACAAATGAAAGTTTGGTGTCAAGAGGGTCAACTTGAATCACCCATTGATTTGAGATGGTGTCAGTGAAAGGTGCCACATGTCAGGTCAAAGGTCATGAAAGAGAGTACTCATGAAATGTACATCTATACAGAGTGATGGCAATCAAAGCCTGCAGATCAATGGTTTCAAATCTGTCACTTGATACAACGCAAAAGTGAGAAATTTCATGTTTTTATTCACTGAGTGACACAGAATTCATCCTCCATGATGATTTGAAACACCAGATATGCATGGAAGTAAAAAAATACAAGATCAGCACAACAATTTCCACTCTTTCAAATCAAACATTAATGATCTTTGTGAAAATGTGAAAAGTTTAACTTCATCCCTCTCCCACTACAGTGTAAATTTATTAACTCAAACTGGAATTTTACAGACATACACAATCAGAGTCCCAGATAGGAAAGACCAGCATAGCGTAGTCCACCCATAAACAAACCCCTTCAAGTGAAAATGACGCATTGATTACCTCCCAGGGAGTCGATAGCCTTTTGGAAGCATTATGTTTTCAGCCTCATCCATCACAAAGTTCCTGGAAACCAACACTTGCATAGAGTATTAATAGCTCTCTAAGTTGAAAAGATTTGGCAATGATTAACAAGGTACAGTGATGATAGCCACTGTTGATATACATTCACCATGTTACTTGTGCTACATCACATAGGTTCAATGAACACAGATATTCTTCAAAAAATGGCAATCCTCAATCCTTGGTTCCTTCATAAGATATCATTGACGTTGGCTATTCACATGACGTTAGTCCCGTTTGTGTGAAAGGTTTACCCAGTCAGTCAGTTTGTTAAGAGATAAAGCTGATATGAAAAAAACATAATTCCTGAACTTGAGACTCCTGTTTTGTCATAGCAAGGTGGAGTGGAAATCTCTAATTCACATACATGTAAATGCATATAACACTGACACACCCATACTCCCATGCCCATATTCTGTGGTATTTCAAGTACAGGTAAATCAAATCCCGATTTAACATGCTTGTGTTGTCATGTATAATGAGACTGTGAAAGGATGATATACGGGAATTTTATAGCTCCCAGGAAATGAAAGAAATATTAGTAGTTGAGCTAAAGTACCAAGTTATGGTGAATGACAAGTTATATGAGAGTTTTATAGCTTCCACAAAAAGAAAGAAGAATTAGGCGTAGTTGAGGTAATGTATCAAGTTATGGTGACAACTGGAATGACCAGTTTACAACTCTCCATCACAGGTACTTAGATTTTTTGTACTGGTTTCAGACATGTAGGTGGAAGTTATAACACCTGGATTAGGGCAGTGTTTCGATAAACGATAACTCATCATGTTTCAGATAAAACAGGGTGATATAATTATGCCCGCTTGTGAAAGGAGACAAACGTGAACACTGTCAACATATTACAACTGAAAGTCTGCAAAGAGCTCTTGTCATCTACTGTCTGTATAACCATGGTTGTGTTGACATTAGATGTCAGGAAATTGCATCAATATTTTGTTCTTGGAATTCAAATAATCAAATTTCCAATAAAAGATTGCAAATGCGCTTGAGACTATCAGGTTGTTTGTTTAGATTTGTTGCATGCATGACAAGGTGACATGTATTTTTTAGGTATGTTTTAATTTCCTTTAATAATCACCTCATTTCCTGCTCTGTTCTACCGGGAATAAGAAAAACGCTTTCCTACTACCGTCTTGTACAGGTATCACAGCTCACCCTTATCTCGAGAATATGAGGCAAAACTTCCCTTAAGCTTCCCTTCGCTGTACCTCAGAAATATTTGTGGTTTTTAAGTGAATATAGACACAGGTAGTTTGTGGTGCAATTTGTGGTATTGCCGGGTCATTCAACTGGACAAGTCAGGGTAATTCCTTTGAGTATGCCAAGAATGTACTGATGTCCTTGATAGCTGTCCTTCATAATAAAACCAAACAAAACATAAAAATGATTCATGTAAATAACATTTAGATTTTATAGCCATCTTTTAGGATAATATAGAAGATATTTTTTCTACATATTCATACATGGGAACTACCTGCATGTGGATCATATTCTATGTTACATGTAATGAATATAATGATACGGAAGAGAAAATTTCATCAGTGGCTTCAAACTGTTATGTAATCAATAGAAATCTGAAAGACTGTACAATTCTCTATTTATGTGCATGTTGGAAGGAAGTTCGTTGAAATAAAAATACAGATTATTAGATAGTATTAGATCAACCCCAATAATTTGCCCTCGTTCAATGTATTTCAACATCTGTGTTCCATTCACAATATGTCATAAAAAAACAGCGATTATGAATATCAAGTATGATTTGGAAGTTTCAAAAATAATTTTCCACATTCTGACTTCTGAAGGGTATAAATGTATGACATGTAAAATTGCATGGAATGTGTTTCAGTGAGTTTCGATGGCAAGAAACCTGAATCAAGCTAGAAACGATATGTAGGGTGTGAACTTTGACCCTAGGGAAAAATGAGGAATTGAGCAGTATAACTAGTAGCCTGCAGTTACGGTTCAGGTGTGGTGATGTGAAATTAGAGTTAAATTGAACATCAGCAGTGATGCACAGAAGACAATTTACTATCATTAATCTCACCAATGTACAAAATCACAGAAAACACACCTTCTATCCATGCAAATTTCTCTCTTTTTATGACCATGGAGAAGAAAATTTGCATAGTTTTTTTGCTCTGATTGTGTAGAGATGTGTGATGATATTTTATAAGAGGTAGACACTCTCTAATGTTCTGCTGTACAAACAGGAGTGTACATGTATTTCCTCTACCACTCTGTCAGTACTTGACAAAAGCAAAAAGAGAGGGGCCTATGAAAAAATATAAAGTCTGAGAATCGCAAATCGCAGAAATATCACCACTGTTGTGGATTAATCCACAGAGTATATTTCCTTAACCAGGAAAATAAAATTACCCGGCATGTATGGTACAATCGGTTCACACGCAGGTAAATTACTGTTACTGACGCAAACCTCTTCAGAGTCGGTTTCTGGAGAGAAAAAAAAAGTAAGAATATTAAAGTGATCAACACAGCTAGACAAAGATGAGGATCAGGCTAACTTTCTCAGCCGCAGAGACAGTTCATTATAAAGGGTAGATTCTCTGGAGTCAGTGATTATGCTTGTTAGCCAGTGTCATACTAAATGTCACTGAAATCATTATCTCTATCATGAACTGAGAAAGATTAAAGCAAAAAATTTTATCGCAAGTCTGGCATGCTGCTCCCAGTAATTACTTGCACACTGACGTGAGCAGCTGTCATTGTTTCATATTTTATATTATCAGCAATTTTCTCACCGTTTCACCCGGTGGCCATTTGCAATGCACGTAGACAGTGTCGGTGGTGGGAACGTCTGCGGTTTTGGAAACATTGTTCTCATGCCGTGCTGGAGAAAAAGGTCAACAACACAAGCTCGTTTGAGTTAATTAGATTATGTCATTTTAATAAATGTAATTTGCCAGATGTTAGTACAAACCAGTTTGATGAAAGTGCTTTGACACTGATCAATACAGGCAATTATTTTGCCAAATTACTGTGACGATATTTAGCATGTAGATGACTGGAACGAAAATCAAAGTAACATGCATTGTAGACAATTACAAGCAATTCAAAGTAGCTTCATTTAGATTTTTACGATGCTCAGCTGTCTGTAAATTGAGTTGTTGAAAGAAGATTTTGATTTCTCCAAGGATTTATTAATCATGAAGTGTGACTTGGGAAGTCATATTTCAAGAAAGTGCAACATTGTAAGAATTTAACAAGTTGCTGTACATGAAGTGTGATATATATCTGGTATTAAAACTTATCACTCTATATAAAATCTGAACATCTGTAGTACATTTGAAGTATTATATGTGGACATCATTGACACTTTCTATGTGTCACATTTCCTTGTTTTTGTAAATCCTTCTTGCCATAGACAGCTAACTCAGCTGTCTATTGTTATATCGGTATCTGACTTCCTCAAAGGTGCAGCATTAAAGTTTAATAGTTTTCTCTCTTTTTTTTTTCTCTCTCTCTCATGCACAAACATAGACACACAAATACATGTACCCTCATTCACTCACAGACCCTAAAGAGTGTGCATAAATCTCAAACCCACATCTTGTACAAAATTACACACAAAGACTATCCACATAGTCGCAGAAAGTGCTGAATTCAACATCCAATGTTGAACCATGCCCAGGCATTCCACATGATTTATTTGATATGATTGCGTGTAATCACTGAATATTTCATTACTTTGTATCGTTTGACGCATATCAAATTACTGCACACTTCATTTCAGATTTTAATGATTTGTGGACGGCGGATGAGCCCTACCCTGTACATGACTTGCCTGGTAATAAGTTTTGTATCAGTAGCCAGGAAAGAGATCAATTATTCAGATAAAATTAAACTCGACATACTTGAAATAGATTGTTATATCAAATTTATCGTCCCATCTCTTATCTCTGACAACAGGTGAAGCTTTGATAATTTTGAACTACAACAAAAGTGGAGAGTGGGTAGAGGCCAAGGCCAGGGACGGCAGGACAGGATGGGTGCCCTACAGCTATATATCCCCAGCGGATAGCCTGGAGAAACACTCCTGGTATCATGGAAGAATATCTCGGAATGCCGCGGAGTACTTACTCAGTAGTGGAATAGATGGTAGCTTTCTTGTGCGCGACAGCGAGAGTAGTCCAGGACAGCTGTCAATATCGTTACGCTATGAAGGGCGTGTGTACCATTACAGGATTTCAAATGCTTCAGATGGGAAGGTAAGGAAATTAGTGTTTGCAGGAAGTGATACTGATACAACCAAACATCATCAACTGGCAACAAGTGAAGTGGTGTGTGTTTGACATATTACCACAGTAGTGTGAAAAATTCTTTATTTTTGAGCTTTTGCAATCCTTTTCCAATAAAATCATCAACTGTGATAAGCATACATTAGAACTGTACAGACTTTATCTCAATAAAGATGGGTTGTTTTACGATTCAAAAGTCAAGCAGACACATTTGATATTTCTACCAAATGGCTAGCAACATCAATTAGATAAAAATGCCAGCTCCAGTTTGTGAACTTTGTCAGAATTTGCCATAGAGGGCACATCTCAAGCGTTGGCTCCACAAGCTTCAAAATAAGTCCACACAAGTAGCATTTCAGCAAAGCATTATAAATTTTAGAGTTTGAATATCCATCCCAGACATCCATTCTGTCTTTAAGACTGTGTTGCAAGTTGAAGAGGTTTGGTTATACAAATGTATCTGTATCTGCAAAGCACTGTTACAATTCTCATCACTGATTCAAGGCATGATTCACCTGTAGATGGGTTTTATTAGCATAAACCCAGGCAAAAGTACTGCACACGTAAATCAAAATTAACTAATGGCTCTGAAAGGTGAGCGTTTCCACCATCCAGCGTTTCATTTCCGTGCAGAGCGTTAGACAGGTTAATTCATGTCATAAGTAATCCGGCTAGAACCACGGGTGGTTGTCAGATGTATTTATGAATGAATATGCAAGTCAATTCCATGTGAAACTGGATCATGTTATTAGAATTTCCACAAGAAGACAGTAAAATTTGCAACAGAGAAGGCTAGACAGCCAAATTACAAGGTAGATTTAAATTGATTACTTGACCTGGCTGTTTTTGAAAAATGCTTGGCTGACCTACATCACTTCAGTGATATGTGGCAACTCAATGATGTGGTCGTTATGGTAATGGGTCAATATATTTCTCACGTTGGCGTTAAGTGTTGCAAATTTGGTAGGAAAAAGGCACTTTACACAGCAAAGTGTCAAGGAAGCTAGAGTCATGAAATCTGGTTGAGCATGGCACAAATAAACTGATGATGAAAATCTTCAACTGCTGTAACACTGGAAAGTTAGCCCTCACCGCTACATGTATCCTTTAAAACGCGGTGCATCAGAGATAGAGCCAACAAGCTATTCAAGGATAGTACGATGGCTCAGGGTGATAGCTAGTAGACACAGTAAATGAGCGACAAATATTGGACAGTAATTGCTGAAAACTTTGGAAAATATAGTCAAGTTACAAAAATTATGAAATTTTCTCTGTGATAGGAAGATAGCGTTAACTTGGTATGACATCCACAGAACACAGGATTATACATGTAATGTAGAAATTCACATGGACGATACTGAGGCAGAGTCCTTCACTACCTCAAACACTCATATGGCCCTTGAATTCACTCTCAGTCAAAGAGAGACACTGAATACTGTAGAATGATAGAATCCCTTGATGTAAGACTTCCTTGTATAGTATAGCTACCTGCACAGACACTGTGAATTGTAAAATGCAAGTCGGTCTATCTCGTGATATGAAAGATCATTTCACGGTACTTTCACACATATTGGATTTCAATGCCCCAGCTTGTAGTTAACCTTGGCCTTGAATTCACCATCTTTCTCAGGTGTTTGTGACCCCAGACAGCAAGTTCAACACACTGCCTGAACTTGTACGTCACCATTCCATGAACGCCGACGGGCTCATCACAACTTTACACTACCCGGCGCCCAAGAAGAACAAGCCCACCATATACGGCCTGTCGCCGCAGCCGGACGACTGGGAGATCGAGAGGACGGAGATTGTGATGAAACATAAACTGGGAGGAGGGCAGTATGGGGAGGTCTACGAAGCCGTCTGGAAGAAACACAACAAAACTGTGGCTGTGAAAACTCTGAAGGTAAGAATGATGTGATTGTGGTTTGATACTGACAATTGTAAACCTGGATACTATTGCTACAGCAGGTCTTCATTGCCTTGGTGTTTATGCATGTGTATTTATGTATACATACGCATATTTGTGTGTGTATATACATGTGTGTGTACAGACACAAAGAGACCTTTCAGAAATGTTTATACAGGTCAGTCTGTCCATGTCCGTCACCGTTCACAATGTTTGTATTTATTTTCCAAATGCAACAAACAAAGTTTGTATCAGCAGATTTCTAATAGTGTGATCCCTGGTGAGGTGGATGAATTACAATGACAGGTGGAATTTAATCGAACGATTCTCACAAATTTAGAAAATAGGCAGACCCAAGGAAACTGTGCAGGGAACAATACAAGATGGGAAGTCACATCCAAAGCATTGGTGAATTTCAGGAATCCAACAAGCCCACAGTTTATCTGAAAGTTTCAATTGGTGGATGTCTTTGCAAGCTGGATGAACATAAAGCATATCACCTGCAAAAACACACCATAGCAGAGTGACTCAGCTTCGGTCACCAGCTGCTGTATAAGTTTTAACAATATGCCAGGACACTGATATTTCCATGGAAGCTGATATGACATGGAAACATTTCTATCCATGCATGATCGATGGAAAGTGGTTTGGAAAAGTAAGCCATCAAGAAAATGCACCTCCACAAGATACTGACTAACAGTCTAATCTATCATTCCATATTGGTTCCTTTAAGCTTTGTTTACGACAAATTATGTTCCTGAACCAGCCATATTGATCTGTGGCTATTTCCAATTTCAATACAGTACTTTGATTTATCAATGTTTTGTTACAAAAAAGCTACGGTGAAGTTTAAAGTTATTACGGAAATTAAATTATGCATGTTACCCTGAGGGCAGTCTGATATTGACAGCTTAATAGATCATAATACTGTAGGTAGACAGGACACAGACTGAATCTAATTGTTTCTATATTAAAATGGCAGAGTGGGATGAGAATGTCTGTCTCCTTTGTTAGCAAGATGGGTTCAGAATAAGAATTTATTTTAATAAAAACTGGAAGACTGTTCTATGACTGAGTCATATTGCTCTGAATTAAAGTATGTGCATATATGCATTGACAAGGGTTGCAGTCTTTGCCAGGAGACGTCAGGGTTGATGACAATAAAATTTCAAAAAGAACAAATTTCACAAATTTAATATTTCTCTTTTATTTGTGTGAGTTCTGTGTCAAAATGTCAATTTTGAATCAGGAAGGAATTTATAAGAATTTGTCAGAAATATGAATCTTTTGTCGATCTTGACTGTAAAATTTACAAAGTAGTTAGTGGACGTAAAAATTTCCTGACTTCTTTGTGAATCTATCAGCACAAGTCTTTCCCGTGAAGGTCTGCCGAGATAGAAATTTCTGTTTCCTCTTAACCTTCTGACGAACAATGAGGTTTCTCTCAGAGCGTGTAGGCGTGGCTATTCTTATGGGCGTCTTCTTTCTAGACAAAGGTTGTTGACCGAAGCAAGCTCTCAGCAAGAACCTGAATAACAAGAATTATTTCATTCTTTTTGAACTTTTTTTGGGGGGGGGGATAAATTTTCGAAAGGTCACCAGAACCATTTGCGAATATAGCTTTAGAAAAAGTATTTCTGGCAGTTTTATGTCGGCGGCTGTGATGTTTGTGACATAAGATTCAAGAACTAGAGTCTGCGTATTTTTCTCAGTTTCAATATCGACATCCTCTAAAGCTATTATCCCAGGCCCAGGAATTGTCGGCGGCGAGTACACCGTACCCATGCTGTATTGTAAGTTGCTTTCAATTCACAGAGGCAGCTATACTGTACCTGGCGATGATGTGCTCATATGGATTTGTCATACTGTGGAAATCTAAAACCTGCCCTGGAGCAACACGCCTATCTGTCTCCTTGACACTGTCTGCATCAGATTTATCGGCCCAGAATAGTGTGTGCAAAAGAAATCATCAGCCCTGTTTTCTGGAATTTCACTAAAATTTATTGATTTCTTATCACCCAGTCCCAATCAGCTATATCCTTGCCAACCAGAATTGCACTTATATTGAATACAAGACTGTATGCAGGATTATCTAAATATCAGTGAAATTTTATAAAGCAGTCAGGAGAAATAATGGCTTCTACCTTAGCGAAATTTTTTGCAGCTCGAAAATCTTTTGAAGGGCAAATTTCAGTTCATTTGCCAAGGGGAAACAGAATATGAGAGAAAATCTGGAAAAGCAATTCTAAATTGGGAATATTTATTGTCAAAATTTATGTGATTGTATATCATGAAGTTGTCCTGCAATATATCATATGAATACAGTTAGAAAAATGTGTTTAATATTGCTTGCCTAGCTCACATATATTTTATGCATTGAGAGTAAAGTAATGATGCAAGCAAATCTCTTGATCTAGTAAGCTTTACTGTCAGGATGTCAACTTTGAACAACTCAGGAAAGAAAATTGATAGGCAGTAGACAATGAATTCACCACGTAAAACCACCTACATCAAATAAATATGAATTTGACTGTGTAATCTCTCAAACGTTGACTCATTACTCACAAAGCTGGCACTGCTAGATTGGCGTCTGCTCCCGGGGTCACTCACCAATTGCTGGCCGGGCTCGGTGAGCAGTTTTGATTTACGCCGGTTTAAGTTGGGTCTTGCATTATGATCTGATGAAAAACAGCTATAAATAGACAACCAAGCCCAGGGTTGACATTTTCAAATTCTTCTCTGGATTAACAAATCACGCAGCCATGCTTTTTCCTCGAAGGTGTAAAGCTGTCACATTTTTTTAAGCTATTTTATTGTCGTTTGTCAGGAAAAAAAGACAGGGCTTCGCATTTGCTCAGTGAAAACTATTTGAAAAAAATGCCTGTCTGATTCATTATGCCTTCCTGCCTTCTAGAAATTTATAAACAGATAATAGTGGATCCATGAGAAACTCAATGGTAATCTTCGCATTATTTGCTGCTCCAAGCAAACTTCTATCATCTAAATTTTGCAGATGTCTCTTTTCACAAATCTGAAAGGTAACAGTCGCAGTAACTTCTGACATTTTGTCAGAATTTTTCAACAGCGCCCTGGCATGGCATGATCTTATGCCTTTCATACTGCACTGCTAAATTGGTTTTCTGGACGTATATCAATATATGAGAGTGAAATGAATTATTCAGCTTGACTGATGAATAAATAGGATATTTGACTGAATCGCATCAATAGTCCTGAAAAATTTCAACAAATTTTGACTGTCTTTGCATGTCACCATGGCAACATAATTCATGTCTGAACCACATCCGTATTCCATTGTTCTCATTATGTAAGGTTTATATGAATCTTGAATACTGAAATATTTGTCAGTGGGGTACTCAAGCGTAGCCACATAATAAATGAAAAGTCATCTTGAAATGAGTGGTGGAGTTGTGATTCAGTGTTTGTTCTCCAAGTGTGATCACACTTTCGGCAAAGAATCTCTATACAATAATTTGTGTTAAGAAATTCTGAAGCCAGTGGCTAATTTTTTTGACAAAATATTTTGACTTCCAAAAGAGACAAAGACAAACGCTGTTCTTGTCAATGACCAGGCAGCGCAGGAAGTGTTGCAGCATTTTGTAAATTCCATAACTGACATCCATCCTGTGGGTTGTAATCTAATAAACATGGAGTGTTTGACATTTTTTTAATTGCATTGATCTGTAAAATCAGTCTGTTATGTGACATGAAGTGCATGTTGTGACATGGACCATGCCACCTCACTGACATGATAACCTCATCATAACACAGGGTCATGATGGACGCATGAAAAAGCGCAACTATCCTCGGGGCAAATTCCACATTACAGTTTGTGTAGTGGACATAAACCCACCTATTTTCCCAACTGACCTTTCAACTGCCCCATCCATGGATGCAGGTCTTGCCATTCTACTGGTATGAAAAAATAATGGGAGGGGTAGAGATAGGGGGGGGTGTCAGCATAATGCTTTGGTGATATAGGACTCGCAACTTATAATATACTGCTTTTGCAATCTAGTTTGATTGTTTTCCCATCCACAGTCTCATGTACTTTGGTTATTTTCATGTCTGTAATCTCATGCCACGTACAGTAACATGTCAACATCTGTGTGTAGGTCTGTTGACAAAATGTTTATTGTTTGGAAGATGTTGGTACAAAGACATTGGTTGACATCCAGGAAATGTATGTATTTCTTACCTCACCAGCAGTGTGCCTGCTTGGTAAAATGATATCAGTGGGCTGCTATACAGCTGTAATTCTATAATTCTCATTGATCAGGTTTTAGTACCTGCACTAACTATTTTAGGGTTCAAAGGTGACATGAGTAATGCGAGAAGAAAGTTTTGTTTCCTATCGTATTATGCTGTAACAGTGTAAACGTATCCATTGTGGCAGCTGTCTTCTACTTGGCCCTGGCCCACCCCCTCTATCCCACAGAGGAACGTGAGATTGTATCAAAATATGTGATTTTCAAAATGTGCACTGACATACATATATATCCATCTATATATCCATCCATCCGTACATACATACATAAATACATATACATACACTATAAGCACTGTTGTGCCTGCATACATACATATGTACATTCATACATCCATCCATATATCCATCCATCCATCTATCCATCCATCCATACATACATACATACATATATACATATGTAAATACATACATACATACATACATACATACATACATACATAAATACATACATACATATGTAAATACATACATACATACATACATACATACATACATACATACATACATACATACATACATACATACATGTATACATACATGCATACGTATTAAAGTACGAAGGTACATACATACTTCTACAGACACATATGCACACTGTACACTATGCCGTCTGTAAAGGGCATTTACAAATCTATTGCCATGACAACAATGGTCTACATGCCATGTTTTCCCATCAGCAGACAGTGCATGTGAATGTCTAACTTCTGTTCCATGCTGTGGATTCCATTTGCTGTCGGCATCACAGTGTCATTGTACTTCGCATACATTCAATTCCCTGGAGTATTCCCTCTGTGATGGGATATAGCAATATAAATGCACAGAATTCATTTCTGTCCTTTTCAAATCACCATCAACATCTTTTACACTCACAAAAGAGAGGTATCTTCATCGCAATCAATTTAATGGCACCAAGGTTTATTGATAGAGTTTATACTCCGCAGTGATCTTCAATCTATGTTCACACAAAAGTGTATCTAGGTTTTTGAATGATTTGCCAATAACAGGCAAGTCGTATCAACTCATTATTGATGAGCTTGGTATCATAGGACACTAATGTACCCTCTGTGATTGAAATAACATCCAGTACTCAGAAACGAATATGATTCAACAACAATTTTGATATATAGAAGGGGGGAAGGCAAAAATGTCTTGTGAGGATGTAGATCTCACAACAACTGAAACAATAACACCATAAAAACAAAGATGATTAACCAATAGATTTATGCAAAAAAATAAAAAAATGGTGAAAAGCTTGTTTTCTTCTGTCTGAAAGGGATGTAGTTTTCTAAACAGCTATTTATGCTGTCATTTGATAGGAAAATTGTTGTTTAATGCATGGAGGCAGGAAAGAACCGTACCAGAAGTAATTCAATAATTATTGACACCAGAGGGATATCAGAATACAATTTTATAAATAATCTAATCAGTAATGTTATACTCAATATTCAACCATCCTGAAACACGGTGGATATCTAGACTTTCCACTGTTCAAAAGATTTTTACCAGTTTTTATGCTGGGTGAAAATACTTTCATGTACAGCCAGCGAATGCATCAAAAAATTTTTTATTCAATTATTTAGAAAATTGTGCATTAAAGTTTGATTTTACTGGAGCTGTGAAAGCAATCTATTTGGATTTCACCAAGTTATCAATTTATAATGAGTAAATTGTTCCTGGTTCAGCATGGATGGTGTAGCTATTTCTCTGGTAGCAACTGCTTTCTTGCGAAAATTTGGCCTTTTGTTTTCATGAGTTGATCCACTCTCCGTTGACATGTAATCGGCACATTGGAAAAAATGAATTCCAGCAAATTGCCACTCGGGACTATGTAGCGCCCTCTAGAGACAAGAATAAGCCAGGTTTTCACAGTCTGTTCATAATTTTCAAGTTCCAGAAGGAAACCCATGAAAAACAAAATTCGACATCAGATATTTTATGTGCCACTGTCCCCTTCATCATTGAAGCATACTTCAGGTATATTTTCAAACCAAATGAGAAAAAGGATTATGTATTTACATTCCACTGGGAATAGGACTCTGGTTCCAAGGAATGCAGACATGTTGCCTGGGCCAGTATTAATATTTCATCTAATCTTCGGTGTGTGGTCTCTTTTTTCGCTTGCAGGAAGAAACTATGCAAGTGGAAGAATTTCTGAAGGAGGCAAGCGTCATGAAAGAAATAAGACATCCAAACTTAGTGCAATTATTAGGTAAGATGCGCCCGGGTTCCTTTCCTTTCCAGAGAGACTTATTTTGAATGGTGTTAGTAGGGCATTAAACTTTTATTGAATTGGCAATTAAACGGACTGTTACAGTTGACGCGTGTGTTTTCACAAAATGTGCGGGAATGTGTATTCCCCTTTGTAGCAGGGAAAAATACATATGGCTGCAGTGACCAAGAGAGAATGTGCCATTGTTCTCCAGAAGGAGTTGCAGACACAGGTCCTTCCTAGAACAAACAAATTTTGAGGGTATCCCTTTTAAAAGACCATATGATGCACTCTAGCTTTCCTCCTGAACAAACATTGCTGCCTCATCCATTTGGGAAACACAAAGTGATTTCTTTATACGTAGCCTATCTGTTCAGAAATACAGAAAATAATTAACCCAATAAAAGTACTGTTATAAAAAGGAACTTTTGCGGAATGATTTCCTTGATATTAAACAGGAATCCATGTCAGGGTATACGCATGGTGAATATATCAGCTGAAAAAGCAATTGCAGTTTCTATCATTCGGGTATTATAAAAGACTCTACGTACTGTCTGAGAAATCATTTCAATTGACTGTCCTACACATATATGTTCCATGTTTCATAGAAATGCAGGTATTTGCAGTGTCAGAAGCCTGACCATACATAATGAAAAACTGATTGATAAGGATTTTACACATACACGTGAAAAATAATTGTCATCAAATTTGTAAGCAAATCTTGTGTTCAGCTTTCGCAGTCTGTGCAGAGTGGATCTTTTGAAAATTACATGATCAGAGGTTCCTTGCAATGCATCATTCAAAGCTGTGATTAATGTATAACTTTACAACTTCAATTGACCATTTTGATTTTAACACAGTAAAACTTTGATACTGTTTAAGATTATCCCCAGCATAGCAACATTCAGTAAATGGTTAAGGCAATTCCTAGAGTTTTTGTTGCTAAATGTTCAAATTGAAAATTTCAATGTGAAATTAAAAATTTCATCATGCTGTAGAAAAATGGTGAATTTATCGTCTTAGCTATGCAAAACCATTGAATATTCAATGACTGTTTTTGTGTTGAAAATTAAGTTGGTCTTACAAATGATATTGAAATTTCAGATTAATTAATTACAACCAATGATAATGTGGTTGCATGAGTTGAAATTCTCATTCAGCCATAGTAAAGCCTGCAAGGACGTTTGAAATGAGGGTACAACAACTTCCCTAGCTGACCTTTATCAATATTTCTACAATCACAACATACCTGATTGTGATGGCGCCTGGATTTAGAAATGAGTTTTCAACAACCCCTAACTGACCTTTTTAAGTATTTCTATAATCACAACATACCTGATAATGAAGGCGTCTGGGCTTTGAAAATGTCACCTTTACATAGATCCAGCCTATACGAAGGCAACAGAACTCATGTATTAAACCCGGAGGCATCTTTTCCCTATACCTTAGTCAAGCCTGGGGAAAGCTTGATGTCATTATAAGTTTTGGATTTCATTTTCCTCGTGTGCCATCCTGATTTCATTTCTGGTGTTGTTGTTGTTGCTTGCAAGCAAATCAGTGTCAGCGATGTCAGATTCAACAGCGTCATTATTTTGTGTCGGCTTTTCTTACCTGGCACAGGTGTGTGTACGCGAGAGCCACCGTTTTACATCATTACCGAATTCATGCCCCACGGCAACCTCCTAGATTACCTCCGTGAGAACAACGAAGAGACGCTGCCGGCCGTCACACTGATGTACATCGCCACCCAGGTCTCCTCTGCCATGGCCTACTTAGAAGAGAAGAATTTCATCCACAGGTAATTTTCATTTATAAATTTCAAAAGAGACATCAGTTATGCCCGCAAGATCTCCAGTACTTGGCCATAGTCTTCATTGAAATTAACGATGTTATGTTTTTTTTTCAATCTACAAACCTAACCACCATGATACTTGTAGCATTTGTATGTAAATCATCATCAAAAACAAACAAGACTTCATTGAACCCAAGTCAGCTATTTTATTTCTCCTCAACAGTGAGGTTGACTTTATCAAATCTTTCTTTGCTCTTCAACACACCCATTTATGTTTGTTTATTTTTGCATGATACATATTGTAAGGTAAAGGTACAACATTCAAAGTCTTGACAAAACACCTTTGATAGTTGAATATGTATATGAGGGCAAACCAGGGTCTATGTCTAGACTAAAAACGACCTCCCAGGTAGTTCAGTCCCAACCTGCATTGTAACCCTTTCACCACCATGGTTTTGCCCACACCCATTGTTATTAATGGTGAGTATGGACTTGTTTACAGGGAACTGGGGGTGAACAGGTTAGAGTATAGGCAACATAAGCAAGTACACCAATATTCTGGATTTATAGGGTTTTTTCAAAGAAAATATGATAATTAGGAAGATGATATAAGTGAAAGTAAATAAAACAAATTACTAAGATACTCCTTTTCCAGGGTGTGTTTGTACCATCAAACCCATAGGGTTTCTTTTCACAGATGCTCACACATATGCACAAATACACATATTCCTAACATGTTATACACACATGTTGACACAAAATCACTCACTGTGGAATCAGAGTTGCAGAGCAAACGCTGCCGTGCACCTTCAACACTGCAAGACATAAAATTAATTGAGTCCAAAAGGTGAAATTACATCCATACTGGGACTTTCAATAATCTATTCATTCACTTAAATCTCTGATGACTCACAAAGCCTTTGTGAAGGGTTGATATCATGAGCTAGGGTTTACTTTATTGTAATACTGCTCAACCAGTCAATGTCTCACAAGGTCAAAGTCAGTCATTTTAACCATCCATGAAGGTTTCTCTGACAGAGTGGCTTATTTTTTCATTCTTCTCAGTTCTGTCTTGTAAAGAACAAAAACTGATTCGTCTTCTGTTTCTCAAGTTTCACTCACAATCATATGTGCATGCACAATCAAATCCCTCTGAAACTCTACCTTTCTGTTTGAAACTAAGTCGCCAAAAAGGAGTTATCTCACGGCATCATGATAACACATAGGCTTTTTTCTCACTTGGCTGGTTCTGTCTAATCAGCTAGCTCATATCAGAGAGTGCCACAAATGGATATTAGAAAGTCTGAAATCCTCGACTTAATAACAGGGAAGCAAAAAGGATTTTTTGAAATACAGATGCGTGTCTTTCCGTGTCTGTTACAAAGGGATTTTGTGTTTGCAATTAGGGTGCTTTGTGGTATACACACCGCTTGATTACCCATTTGTAGCAGCATTTGTAACGATTTCTGTGAATCTATGTTCTTTAAACAGGGATCTAGCTGCCAGGAATTGCCTTATCGGGGAAAACCATTCTCTGAAAGTGGCCGATTTCGGTCTGGCTCGCTTGATGACGGGCGATACGTACACTGCCCACGCTGGTGCTAAATTTCCAATCAAGTGGACGGCCCCGGAGAGTTTGGCTTACAACAAGTTTTCGATCAAGTCCGATGTTTGGGGTAAGTCTGTGTAAATGGCAGAAACGTCACACACACACACACACACACACACACACACACACACACAGAGGGAGGTCTGACACTCAGTGTATGCATTATCCCTTTTTTAGCGTCACAATAGTGTAATCAAGACATCTGTTGTGAACATGAAAAAAGGCTATCACTAGTCGAGAGCAGAATCAGTTCTCATTTCTTTCCTGGAAACCAAGTCAGGGTTGACCTCTGATCCTGTCATCTAACATTTTGGATATACAGGGTGATATACCATGGTGTAACTGGGAAATGTCCAAGGCTTAGATAAGGGCATTTTATTGTATTGCATCCCGGATGAATTTCTAGTGAGGTGTTCAATCTCAAAACATGATGGATGGTTTCTCAGAACATTGTAGATTGATGTATTTACTATTTAAGGTTCAAAGGGACAAAGTTAGTGTCCGTCAGCATGTTTTTGTCAATTTAGGATTATTTTAAAAATCTGTCATATTTGTCGCAATCCAGAAACCCGCTGAAAGAGTAATGAACAAAACATTCCTACTTGCCCTGCCTTCAGGCAGAACTGACAGACAATGATAAAATTTCTTACGTAGAAACATATGAAAATGATCACGTTGCAGTTTCTTGCAATTTTTAACCCTTTTACCACCATGGTTTGGCCCAAACCTATTGTTATCATTGGTGAGTGTGGACCTGTTCACAGGGAATTGGGGGTGAACGATGTCACCTTTTACAGCACAGCAAATTGTTATATTTCTTATCTCATGCATAATTATGATTTTTGAATTTATTTTGAGATGGTTTATCATGACATAAAAAATTGCAAAAAAAAAAACCAGCAGCCAAGTACCAGTAATGATACCAATCTTTTATTTACTCAAATTATTTTATGTGTCTGATACTCCATTGGTATGTCATCGTTCACTTGTCAAACTATTGAAAAATCACTCCCACATAATTTTCAGTGAAATTATGTCCAAGCAAGCCATTACAAAAGGTTAACTCCCAAATGTCAACTTTGTATTTTAATAGCATTTGGTATCCTGCTTTGGGAGATAGCCACCTATGGAATGTCACCCTACCCAGGGGTGGAACTGACGCAGGTCTACGAAATGTTAGAAAATGGTTACAGGATGGAAAAACCAGATGGATGTCCCGACAAGGTCTATAAACTTATGAAAAAATGTAAGTCACAAACCAGGTTGTGTCTTGAAAAGAGTAACTCCCTGTTTTACAAATCCTGGAAATAACATCTCGAAGGCCTTTTTCATATCGACTTTTCCACTGCTTTTCTCTAGCAGTGTTTCCTTTCAATGTAAAATTATCAAAGTAAGTATCTTTGAAATTGCACGATGCTAAAATTCAAGGAGACGAATTTGATACGAGCATTTAAGCTTTGTCAAAAGAGTGTGAAGCACTGTCTTTTGGTGAGGTTGAGGACTTCATCTGGGAACAAGGTTTGGCTTAATAGGAAAAAGAATCCAGATGTCTCTTAATGATACATGGAATAATTATAATTGACAAGGCTATCTGAAGGATTGATAAACTCCTTGACCAACTCATGGAAGTTCTGTTGGGGGATTAAACTATCAGCAGTGCCTAGTTTTGATCATGTATGCCATTGAGGGCGCTCTTTAGAATACTGCAGTGGGTATTTCTGTGCTGAGAATGGACAATATGATTTTGCTGACAGGCTGGAGGTGGGATCCCACAGAGAGACCGTCTTTTGAAGAAGCACATGATGACCTTAATTCAATGTTTCACAACTCAAGCATCAATGAAGGTGAGTTTACGGAAAGCGTCCCCGACAGCTTCAGCCATTTTGAAGAGTTCTTGAAACAAAAAATAAGTGAAAAGGACAAAATGGCACAACAATTGAGATCATTAAGATTAGCATAAAGTTATTTTTCTACAATGACACAGAAAAGGTTTTTGTAACTTATTTCAGTTTTTGGTCAATCCACCAACAACCACTTGGTTAGTGTTACTTGCAATGCTGTCATAATATTTGAGATGCCTGTGGCTTTTTTCTTTGCATATTCAGTTGCCTTACTCTCAACTTTGTGCAAGCTCATTGTATTTTTAAGTTGTGTTTGGTTTTATTTTATTTCCCATTTCTTTTTTTCTTCCCCTTTATACTTATGTTGGATACCTGTGATGCCATTAGCAATGGTTATTTCTAACAGTAAGTACTCACCGTTTCTGTTTTCACTGTGCAAAGTTTTTTTTTGCAAGCTTTCACCCCCTTATTTGTCATCACTTTGGAATAGTCCTTTGTTCTTACCTCAGGCAGGCAGTGTATTGCATTCAAAAGTAGGGATGATATGCTCAGTGAATCTTACCCTATCAGTTTCTTCACAATTTCAAATTCACCAATATCATGGTTTTTTTTATGGCTGTTTTATATTTTGCCAACTGCTTTGCTTACCCATTTCACCACAGTGGTTTGCCCCAAACCCAAGGTTACTGAATGGATGGTTGTGGACCTGTTCACAGGGCGTTGGGGATGGACAGCTTAATACAATATGCAGATGCATCTGTTGTCTGTATAATGCACACATGTACAATGAAACCAAAACCATACATGTAATAGGTCAAACTGCGAACTTTCTCTAAATTCTGCACTGTGAGAGGAATTTCCTCACAATCTCAGATGTGTGAAATTCATTTAGGTGGAGTCAACATTCTTTATCTCAATTGAAGCAGTGAAAAAATTGTCAAAATTTGTAGTTAAGTAATTCCGCAGAGCGCCAGGTCCATCAAGTTATATTACAATTCTTTCTTATCCTAGAGGGTATGTCTCTGTTTGTTTGTCATACAAGACACCCTAACACAAGATTTTTACAACAGGAGGATTTGATTGACTCGTTCAATGCTTTGATCTTCTGTAGATAGGTACAATAAACTGTATGAAATGTTTCTCCACCACAGAACACAATCACTGTTGCTCCTTCATGAAGCCATGCTCTACAGTGATTGGTCGATAATGCATATTTGACCTTGTTTTTACCCCCTGCAGAGATAGAGAAGACCAAAGAGAGGAAACCGGGACCAACACTTCCCAGCAAGTCCAGATCTGTGAAGCAACCAAAGGCTAGCACTACTGCTGCAGAAGGTGTGCATGACTCCGGTCAGTTTGGAAAATTGTAGTTAAGAACTTGTGTTCCGTGGTGAAAAAGTGTCTAGTAGTAACACAATTTAGGTAGTGTGTGCCGCACAAATGGAAGACTTAAACTTTTCTCAAACTTTCCTCAATGAAACTTTCAACCATACTCTAACCAAATCTAGCATAAAAATCAGGGGTCACCATGTAAAGTTTGGTACTGGAGAAACAAATTACCCAACAATTACTGATATTTGAAATTCAAAGTAGCTGCCCTCCGTGTATTAAGTCTATGGGGGTTTTTCAATTTTCAAAAAACTCAGATTTATAATTGTTAAAATTGTTCTTACACCGAGAGCTTTAAAATGAGCAAGTGGTAGATCAGAAAAGTATTATAAAAATTTGAGAGTCAGAATATCTGTCCCCAAGGTGCGTTCTACCTTAAATTGTACTTAAGTCATTTGAAAGTGTATCCCTATCAACCCTCTCACAGTCTCATTTTGGTTTCACCCTATTGATCTCCATGGCAAAGGGAGAGCTCACATAGGGAAATTAAAGATGAGAGGATTAAGTAATGTTAGCACATAGGGACAAAATTTGTTCAGTTTTCTGTAAGTTTTATTTGAGCAAAACAGTCACTTTTGCATATGAAAGGACATATGTAAAATTCTTGAGTAGGTGTTCCCTCTTTGTTTGTTTGTTTGTTTGTTTGTTTGTGTATTTGTTTGTCAGCCAGCCAGAACATAAGATAAAACAGGGAAAACCTATGGTACTTTACCCAGGGACTCAAATGTTGTTTTTGTACAACATGTGCAATTTATCCTGTGTCTTTTTAATGTGGTCATTATTATTATTACGAGAACTGATGTACAAACTGAATTATTCGTAAATAAGTCTGTCAGCCACATTTGATGAAAATGGTTTGAGACTCAAACAGAAAATTTGAAAGATTATTTCAAAATTCTATCAGTGAAAATTAAAAATACTTTGGGCAAAAATAGCTCCGTATGTTTTTCGCAAATACTTGTTTATATAGTGTTTCAAAATACACAGCTAGCAATGCAGTGGATGGCGTCTGTCTTGGGAAAAGGTGTTCATGAAGTGGTTTGCACTGAACTTAAATATTACATGCAGGAAACGAGACTTTCTGCAATGACATTGATTTTGTACTTTCTTACAGGCTACCGTACATCCACCAACAACTCACCAGTGATCGGCAAACGTAGTGATAAAACAAGGAGTAGTGGTAAAAGTAGCAAGCACTCAACTAGTCGAAAGAAAGGCCCAGCACCCCCGGAACGCACCACTTCCTTTCCCGTCAGAAGGGACAGAGAGAGTGAGCCTGTCGGGAATGGTGAGACCCTACAGCTGGAGGAAGACGATGATGGCAGAATTGACCAAATATTTGAGAACATTGATCAACAGTTGAATTCCTGTTTGAATCTTGCGAATAACAGTAGCGGGGAGAGTAAATCTCCAAGCCTGGAAAGTGGAATAAGCAGTACAGGATCTGTCACTGCCGGAGAGGGCACCGAAGCGGTAGGGAAGCATCCCAAGATTCCGCTTCCTCTGCCGGCAAACGCCCGGCGAGGGACCAGTTTCAAGGAAGCGAGAAAGAACTGTAAAAGTGACACTGAGAGAGAAGGTATGGTGGACGGCCACTCTGCAATGGTTCGGTCCACATCTAGCCCTGCCATACGCCATCCAAGCGGAGATGGCGGCTCGTCTGCTATGAGAGAATCACCACGGATGAACAGAAGGAGTATGGATTCCAGTTCCGGATCTGAGTCGACCCCACCGGAATACCGACGGAAAGTGACACCCATACCACTCGCCAGGAACAAGCATTCACCAATTGAGGACAGCATAGCCAGCAGCCACCGCAAAGTATCAACCCCACCACCAAAGTTCTCCTCAAGTTTTGATCTACCCTCCCACAGAGAGGAGGATGAGGCACAGATTGAAGCCGATGAGCGTGTCAAGGAAAAGCCAAGCAAGAGCAAATCAAGGAAGGCAGATCCGGAAAAGGCACACCGTTCCCACCACCAAGAAAGCAGCAAACGATCACCAAGAAAGCAGTACAGTAAAACGCTGGACAGAAATGAGGAATGGGTGCGAGCCCCTCCCATATTTCGGCCACCAAGCCCTCCTCCAGGACCACCTCCCCCACAAATAGCACCAAAACCACATGTTTCCAGTAAGCCTGCCCCAGCTGGAACTAAACCAGCCATTCCCGCTAACAAGCCAACAGTAACTAGCCCCAAGCACAGACCAACCACCAGTCCCAGGCACTTCAAACTCGAAAAGACAATCTCAAGTCCTGAACAGACGTCGCCTGAAAGGATAGTCAGTCACAGTCAGGAGAAGAATGGAGCTGAGTCGCCACCACCTCTAACTTCACCAAAAGGCTTCAAACCTGCACTGCCCAGTTCTAAGCCAGTGTTGCCTGTTGATGTTTTTCAACACGGTGCCCCTGGGAGGCTGTCGCTCCGGAAGACACAGTCGCCAGAGCAGCCAGAAATCCATGACGTTAGCAAGGAAACTCTGACAAACCTAGCGGAAACCATAGAAAATAGAATCGGAAAGATCCTCAAGAAGGGGAATTATTACTCAAACGTCGTTGAACTGTGCGACGCTACACAGGTTTACGTGGCAGCTTGCAATAAATATGTGGACTCGGTGTCAGTATTAGCAAGGTTTTCATTTCGCGAAGCGCTTTCACTTCTGCAGTCTAATTTACAAAATCTAAGGGTGAAGAGTTCAAGTAATAGCCAAATGGAACTAACAAATCTTTTATCTGCAGTGCAGAACTCTATCCGTGATGTGAATTCCATAGTGCAAAGGTAGCTGGTTCTCTTTTCTCATGATGTAGTTCCAGCCGACGTTTGACTTGAACGTCGAGAAAAAGTGCTTTGAATTTTTGACAAAAACTGGTTTGAACCTGTCTGTACTGGTTTGAACCTGCCTGAACTGGTTTGAACCTGTCTAATCTGGTTTTAGCAGGCATGAACCTGAGAGCAGGTTAAGTCAACTCAGCTTAAAAAAAACTGGTATAAGTTAGTGCTAACTTTACACTCTGAATGTAGCCTCAACAAGGTAAAAATTCCTTACCTTTCATAATTGGATTTTGATAAACCAAGTAACGCTCCTGTGATTTTTCGATCCAAACTGAACTTGAGAAAACAAAACTATATGCAAATTCAGCATATATAACTCACATGAACCAGTTAGAACTGCTAGTTATATATTTTAGCCTGCAGAATTATTTGCATTCCTTTAAATAACCAAATTCATTAGCTTTGAAAGGAAGAAGTGGCTGTGCTATATATGCTTGTTCTGGCCTGTTTATACGATTTGTTGGTGCAGATGTCTGAAATTTGCAAATAAGTTTAAGATTAAAAAAATTTGGAATTTTTTGCCCAGATAAACCAAAATATAGAGATATTATGATAAAACCTGATGGGCCAAGCTATACCAGCTACAGTGAATTAATGTTTTATTCCGTTCACCATTGATGACCTTCCAAGCTACAGTATTCCAACTTTTGTGAATATGAAAAGTATGTTTCCCAGAAATTTACAAGATCAAAAGAAATTACAACATGTTATCAGAAATGTCCCTTTATCAAAACTTAAATCGTAGTGTTGTAGTTTCCAGATAAGGTAGACGTTTTGAAAACTCAACGGAAATCTGTTTCGCCATTGCGATTTTTTGGACTCCATTTAAAGCTTTCAGAACAGTGTACATATTGAATGAAAATTGTGAATTTTTCAGAAAATCCGAAGGTTTGTTTTTTTCGTATTTCTGTAAATACTGGTTTTCCTAAACTGAAGTTAGCTGGTTGCAGACAGTGTTACAAGTTTTAAAAAAGACTGTTCTATTACAAATTGTTTCCACGGAAATGTTGCCAGTTGCTTTTCAATGTTTCTAAAAAATTCCTCTTTGTCCTGGGAAGGCATGTGTTCCTGCTATGTGAAGTGACCATTTTATGAGATGCACGCTTTTGGACATGTGACGTTTCTGGACTTTGCCTTGAATATACTGTGTTCTGTAATTTACTTACCTGAATTTATTCACGATAATGGTTCATGATTTGTGGTGTCACACACTTCACTGGTTTGTGAAGTGCGGCTTCTGTAGTGGAGCTGTAGTGCTGTGCTTTCTCTCTTGTACACCACCGGTCATAAACTCTTCTAGAATCTCACTGTTTTGTAAGCCATGAAGCAGACTACAGGGCCCCCCCCACCTACCCTTCCCCCCCTGCCTACCCTTCAATGTGGTTTCACCATGCTTTGTTTGTTATGTTGTGGTTTGTACCATTTGCTGGGAAAAGGCAGTGCATCAGATAAGAAATATGTTTTGGAAAAAAAAAACAGGTCTTGTACTTACAAGTGTGATATACTGGGTCAAGTAGTGAAGCAACATTTGTAATGTACCCCCTTGGTACAGACTGTGTATAGTTACTTGTCCTTTCTGGTGCCTTGTGTTTCTTTACTGAAATAACTATTCTTGTCACTGCCTCATTGTGACAAAAATATTCTCGTTGATTTGGGCAAATGCCCAGAAATCAGAAAGAAGGCCTGTGTTGACCTTTGACCTCTGCCCCCATTTTACTCCTCACAATAAACCGTGGTGAACGCAGGACAAGCAACTATCCAATCTGTTTGATTTGTATTTTCACCAATTGAATGCGTTCTGTATAAATGATACAGATTTTGTAAATGTTTTGAAATATTAATGTGGTTCCCCTTGCCGTGAAACGATTACACCCCACTCACCAACCCTGCCCAGCCCAAAATTTGTTGGACAGCACTTCAAAAATAAATAAAAATCTAATTCCTGTCGTCGATGTTGATGTAAATATGCAAAGTGATGTAATGGGTCAAAGTTCAAATTGATTCAAAATATCCAATACAATCCAAGACCTGGTTTACTTTTCATGTTTGTTTCAAAAACTCTTATAAAGTGACCTTAGCAATTATGAAGTTTTTTCATTCAAAAATTGTATCAATTCTGTCGTCTTTATTGATAGGATTATATAGTCCTAAGAACAAGTGAATTTTTCTCAGTTAGGTTTTTTCAAATTACTTGAATAATTTATCATTAAAAGGTTAATCCTGTCTGTGGCTGGAACACAGAATATTGGTTTTTATTTTCTCCTACTCTAGGTACAAATCCAACTGTTTGTCCAGATTCTCCTAGATTGTTTCGAAAAATCCCGAGTTTATCCATGAAAATGTGTAGTGGCCAGCATCAGTGATGCAGTAACGCCAAAAGGATGTGGTTATCGGCACTGCGCTCAAAGTATGTATGAGACGCATATTGCCAGTACGCATTGCTTCCCAGTAGACACTGTCCCTTGAGAGTATTTGTAGCATCATCAAAAGACATGTCATGTTGTCAAGATTCCCAAGACACAAGAGAGAATCAAAATTTACAACAATTTTTGCCCATGTTGCGCACCATGTGAAACTTGAAACTTTTTTTTTTTTTTTTTGAGCTGGAATGACATCGTTTCAGTATAAATCAGAAAATCATACCTGCACAGGCGTGATGACCACATCCCTTTAAACTATAAGTTTTATACTAAGGACTTTCAACAATCCCAGAAAAAGCATTGTGCCAGATATCTCATAAAGCAGTTAGTTAGTCTGCGCTGTCATGTAAGCTTTTCCTCTTCATTTGTAACAAATAGGGAGAATATTTCAGTGTAGACAGCTATGTACCTAGATTAGAATTTTAGAATTGCACACGTCCATATTTACATGTATTTCTCACCCCTAAACTGCAGAAACTTGTGGCTTCAATGTGCATGGATGTGTCTTATGTCTCCTGAAGTCCGATTTTGCAAATTTACAGCAAAACATTTTACCAGTGTCCAGAAATAACTTGTTTCAGAAATCAATTTATCTACACCAATCAGAGGATCAACGATACACATAGCTTGCACCTAAGCTTTACATCCAGTCTTCTACAAACCGAAAACAAAAGTTCCCGCCTAAGATTTTTCCAAGGTATTTACATTTTCTGTACCTGTACTAGTATTTTGTGTATTCTAGGAAAAAACTAGAATATTGTAAGAATTGCTGCTTGGGGGTTCATTTTACATACAACACCATTTTAAGCTCAAGGAGAAACATTTAATCAGATACATTGTATTTTTAACCTTTGATCTGTAACTATTATGGTGAAACTGATCTGTAAAACCCAAGTGGCCAATTTTGCACTTCAGCACAAGATTTAGTTGCTGCCGTTGAGGGCGCACTTGCTTGAGCTCTGTTGGCGAGGGCGTTACTTTCCTCCCACAAGAAAGTGCTGATGAAACAGGGTGTCAGCATGACTTTTTTTCTGTTTGTTTCAAAAACATTAAAGGCATTGTACAGGCTTACCTACAAATTTCCGCCTGAAATAATCGCTACATAAGTGGACGCTATTTTCACACAATACCAAATTTATTTCTTTTTGCTCATTCCTGACAATCAGATTATTTCCGAGACAGGTGGCAAGTGTAATGGCAAAGACAGATAGATATATTTGGGTGTCTCAAATTTGAGGATTTGATGAATCTAGAAATATACAACTATAACTCCAAAAAGTCTATAAATGTCTCGTAAGTGATAGTTGGCATTCACTCTAATGACCAATCTGTGTATCTATTTTCCTACCTACAACCTGTTACTGTTATTTATTAATTGATATGTGGCCAGCCTTACTAAAGATGCATATTTGGATCATGGAGACTTGAGTTTTCAAATCCACCAGGGCTATTACCAGTGATAGCTATAACAACAAACAGACTTACATATTGAGTCTAAAGTATATTAAATATTTCCCTATAGTGGTCTGTTATTCAAAGATCAGCCGGCTTATCCTGTAACAGTGTTGCTGCTTGCCTGATCTTCATTGATACTTATCTGTGTAAAAATCACAATGCCCATTATTTTTACATGTTATATTGATGTTGGGAAATATCATGAACTACTTACTATACAGTGGTGCTGTGTTTCTTCATTTTGCAAGATTCTGTGACTTTAGTTTATTCAACGTACTGTACATTTTTCCCCAGCAAAATTCTCTTCTCTCTCTGCTTTGAGACAGCTATCAGCATTCATGGAAGATTCCGACTGTGATGTGAGATCTTGCACTGTTGCCTGTGTATATGTATCTTTTAGGGAAATTCTAACTCTGCTGTTTTGGTTGTTATTGTTCTGTCTTGTTGATTTTTTTCTCCAAAGTATTGGAACGCCAAAGCAATATTCTTTGAATTGCATTCATGTGTTTTCTGTCGGCAACGTTCAGTATCTATTCTATCACTGGCGAGAAAGCACTCATTTGTAACAAGCAAGTCTCCGCTATCCAATTTGTCCTTGTATTCAGACTTTACTCGCTGATTTTTACAGTCAACCTTAAAACTGAAAACTTTCTCAACTCTTTGACCATTCAGTTGTTGTAGAGCTCTATTTTCATGGCAAAGTGAGACCCAAGTAGAAGAAATTGTGTTGAACGAACTGAGAATTTTTTTCCTCAAATGAAATGTTGCCAATCTTTCTGTGTGTAAGAAAGTTAGGTAGCCTAGACCCTATTCATCGCTTTAGGCTTCCATGGCAGAGGCCTGAAGCGATGAATAGGGTCTATAAAGGGTCTAGGCTAAATGTAAGCATACTACGGAGGGAAATTTGAAAGTCTGTTCTCAGCCATCTTAGGCAGCCACAAGCAGCCAGCCCTGTCAGCTTTGCTTATCCCGATATTTCATCAGGTGTTGACCACTTCAAAGCAGGGGTGAGAGCTTCACAAAATAGGGAGGGGCCACGGCGTACCAATCTTGACACTCATGTTCTTAATTCAGAAAGTAAGAAACAAACTTTCTGGACTTTTTGTAACGGAACTGTTACACCTTCCTGAATTCGGAATCAGAAATTCTGTAACAGAAATTCTCTAACATGATGTCGTTTTATGCCAGAATGTTTCCGCCAAGTGTACGACTTTGTAGTTTCTTTTCAATCATGTTTTTTTGAACAATTAATGTATTGACAATGCTTTGTTGCTTAGTTACCCGTTTTTTTAAACCAAAAGATGTTTTCTTAAGTTCAGAAGAGAGATATGCTGTAAGATAAAAAACGAGTAAAAATTACGAGACTCTGAAGAAAAAGTTGATTGATAATTCTGAAATGTAAAGTGTAATTATTATTTTAATATATTAAACCAGGTCAAAGGTTACTCAGTCCAATGATGCAATTCTTTTCTGCAACGTTCATGTGCGGTGGAGAGAGAGAGAGAGAGTGTCTGTGTGTGTGTTTCATTCCTTCTGGGGGCCCATCTCATATTTGGGTTGCAGGTGAAAGAATGAAATCAATTTGGTTTAAGTTTTGAGATATAATTTATAAAAAATTTGTTTTAGAGGGACGTATTCGGATTGTATCATAAGGTAAAAATAACCAATTCGTCTAGCGTGGGCTTTATCACTGCAAACCACAACTTCTCTTGTTTATTTCAAAATTTTCACCTCAATTACCGGTGACAAGTTGAGGATCCAAATTATGTTATACCGACAAAGTACCATACAAGCTATACCGAAACTTTATAAACCTAACTTTGCAATTATCTTGGTTTATTAGTTTGATTGTTTTGGGGATGAGTCTCTATCTCAACGACAAAATGTCGTTTTGTGCATCGATTGCAAATTTTCTTATAGTGTCTAGATTATTATGTGACACCCATTGTATCCAAGTAAGTACACGTGTGTTCACATGATCGTGAATGTAGTGATTAATTCCTCATCAGCCAACCAAATACATCAGTATGTGGGATTTGTCAGTCCAACACTTAGTCCGTTTCACTGGTAAACAACAACAATCATATCTATATGAAATCAACCTCAGTCACTTATACTCTGCCATCCCTCTGGAGGAGGATTGGTCAGAATGACACTTGCCTGGTTGACCATAGTCTCGGTGACCCAGACTCTCTACTGGGGGCGCTGTCGCTTCCGCCCGGTCTTGTTCTCCGGGCGGAAGCAGAGAGTCCCCAGCAGAGAGTCTGGGTCACCGAGACTAGGTTGACTATTAACGGGCCTGAAGCTGTAACTCTTTCGTCCAGTAAAGCGATGTATTCATTGCTCTGATAAAGTGTATGGGTGATGTGAGTGCGCGTGCTTCATGGACTCTCCAGCGAGCAGAGGGATCGCAGTCAGAACCAGATATGAACTGAAAATGCTCACGTGTTTCAGTGCATATTGCAGTTATCTGTGAATTTAAATTTTTGCCGCGTTTGCAACTTCATTGAAAGTGTCATGATCAACATCATGAAAAATATTCACCACAGATTAATTACAAAAGTCATTAAGTATATAAACATGCAATTTATAGCTGAAAGAAAGATACCAGATTTCTTTGACTGCTGTTATTGTATCACCACTTTTTACAGCAAGTGTAATTGCCTTTGGTCAAGACCTTCAAGCTATATATGCCAAACTGAAAGCTCATTAGATATACAAATTTTAAATTAGCTGATGAAAATGTAAAATATCTTTCACTTATACAACATAATCGTCTTATCAATATACATAGCAAGATTCAGAAACATTTTAGAGTCCTTCCAGTCTTATATCCCTGATTGGGAAAGTTAGTTAAAAATGCAAAGTAGTAACTTGCAGATGTAAAAATGCAAAACAACTTTCATTAATGTTTTATCATATTTCTTCAATGTACATAGGAGATTTCATCAACCTTGATGTAGTCAATCAAGATATATCCCCAATTAGAAAAATTCTTTAAAGCCCCAGTGCTGCAAACTTTCGATGGTTTTTTCATTATTTTTATTTTATAAATCCATTGCAACTTCTTATTCTACTCCCCAAAGAATGTTGAAACACCAACTATTTAACTTGTCAACTAAGCGTCTATATGTGTAAAATGCATGAATATTGTTTACATTTGAATTCTAGTCCGGACCAGAAGTCAGTTTTCAACAATAACAATGCACTTTACAACCTTAGGGGCTGAGTTGACAAACTGGATACTGTGTATATCGACATTCTTTGGGGAGAAGAACAAGGACTTATGGTTCACATACAAAATAAAAATGGTGAAATTATCATCAAACGTTAGCATTACTGGGGCTTTAACTATGCTACTGAGACATGTGCATCTTTTACTACCATTTTTCATACATCTGTGTTTCAAATCAGTTTAAAATAGCTCTCATCCTAGCTGGTTTTGACTTCTCGAATTTGTGAATGCACACGATATGCACACTTGATCATATAATATGTAAAATTAACTTCATAAAAACGAAAGAGCGAATGATGGAAAAAGCCAAAAGACCCTTTTCCCTGAATGTCTGGTTGAAGGATGTCCGTGCTTGATTAAAGAGTGTCCTGATGTCGGGACTGCCAGGATTCTTGTCTACAATGCGCTAATTCAACTCGCTTGGGGGAAGTCTTGGGTTTTGAGAGATCTAAAATGATGATCATGAGACGGTGTTCTAAAGGTCAAGTTTGATTTCGGCGGCAAATTGATTTAGCTGACGAAAATTTAATGAAAGTTTAAATTTGTACTTTGTCGCCGCCATATCGAAACATGTGCCAACAGTAGGCCAGCAGAAATCTTGTTTTTATGTGTATTTTAAGGTCCGGGCTTCTCGGGGACAGATATTTTGACGCTCAAATTTCTACAATTCTTTTCTGATCTACCACTTGTGGGGGCTCATTTTGAACTCTTGGAGAAGTAAAAACTTTCAACGTCTTTGTTTTTCATAAAATCCAAATTTTTTTTACCCCATATAGTTAACACAGGGATTGCAGCCATTTTTACTCATAAATATCGCAATTATGTTGAGTAATTTGTTTCGCTGGTTCCAAAGTTTGCACGGTGACCCCTTTATTGTTGATTTGGTAAGAGAATGGTTGAAAGTTTCATTTAGGAAAGTTTGAGCAAAAGTTTAAATCTTTCACTTTTGAGGCACATACTACCTTTAAAGCCAACTATTATCAGTTTTCTGAGAAGGAAATTATGTAGAAGACGCTGTATCTGGTGGCATTTATACGGAAAAAGTCGCTATACCGATTTTGTACGAAGGTATGGAAGTTTATGTCAGAGAGAGAGAGAGACAGAGACAGAGAGAGAGAGAGAGAGAGAGACAGACAGACAGACAGACAGACAGACAGACAGACAGACAGACAAACAGACACAGAGAGACAGAGACAGAAACAGAGCCTTTCTAGCTAACGTTGTCGATGCATAATATGACGAGAGGTCATAATTTCCTTGTAGCAAAGAACGTTTTCCGCAGCTGGGATATAGTCATCGTAGAGATGTATTTCAGGTAATTGTGGAATTTATTTTCTTCAAATTGTTGGATTTATCAGTGAACAGGACTGAAATATGTTTGTTCATATTCGCCTTCTCTTTGAGCATGTTCCGAGTTCATGAGCGGCATATTTACCTCTAAAATGTGACTGCCACAACGAAACAAAACAATTACAACTTTACGAGAAAGATAAATTTTTCGCATATTTCACAGAAAAAATAGAAATACAGGCCTAATTATGTGAATTTTCAGGTTTACATTATTTGTTTTCCAAAAAGACTTTGCCAGACATGAAAGTTATGAAATAGTACTTTTCGGTTTACATTGGGATAAGGACACATTTTTATGTTTTACATTATAACGTTATCGAAAGATATTTAGTGTGTAAGCCCGTTTTCATGACATAGCCACTAATTCCGAAAAGGTTATAACAAATCGAGGATACGCCTCTCATCTAACGGGGGATTGTTTCATTGTTACTGTCGCTATATTACTTAAAGCACTGGACACTCGAAACAAAGATTTTCGCGTGTTTGTGCCCAGGGAAGAGACACAAAAAAGTGGTATACGTGGTAATTTTATAGACTAAATATCTTTCGATAACGTTTTAATGAAAAACTTAAAAAGGTGTCCTTATCTAATTTTACATTTAAATGTGAGGTTAGAGGAAAACCGTTGGACGCGTTTTTCCATGGATTAAAATAAATTTATACATAATATTTTATTTCATCGCTAACTGTGTTGTTCATTACTGACAAGCCTTATACAAAGAGTGGGCCCAGGTCAACGAACTCAAATTCGTCGTTGATTTCTTCTCATTGATGGTAATGTTATTCTCGTGTTAGTTTGACAGAGCAGGAAATTGCGATAGAGCTCCGTAAATGAGTTTGCCCGAAGCTAAGTCGTTATTTCTGAAATCCAACTGAAATGACGAGTGTGCTCGCTGCACGCCCTTGGCTTCAACATGGCAGAATGGTTTACAGCGTGTGTGCGTCGTTATCGTTTAGATCACAACCTTTTTTCTTTGCGTATTTTGAATGTCATCGATGATTTTATTACACCAATCAAGAACCAATGTCTGCCATCTACTATCGATGCAGGAAGTTTAACACTTCGGGATCATTGCACAGTACAAGCCCCCGAGAGAACCCATAAACTAAAAGGCAGATATCCACATCATAAAAGTGAAATATGCTTCTAACACCGTTATCCTGCAATGCATGTATGATCAGCCACGTAAAGTCCTTCAGGTGCTTGTATAACACTAAACGTTGATGGTCAAGTTTAAATGTCAAACATCAAGCTGCATCTCATCACCGAGAACATCTACATATCACACAAGCTATACTGCTGCCCATCTAAAAGACGGTTATTTCGAAATTTAAAGTAAAAGAGCAGTTTCAGGTGGCGCCCTTCAAAATATCGATAAAACCCAATGGTCCTTTTATGTGATTTTGTCACGGAACACTTCTGTACGGTGCAACTTAAGTCTTTTACTAGCATCCTAAAATGTAAGTTGGTGTCAATAAAAACAACGCGACATATTTACGAAAATAGCGTTGGCTTTTATAAGACTCTTCACCTTTAAAACCTTAATGATAATGTAATGTTTGGTTGTACTATTAGTAATACTGGTTGACCCACTCAACTTTCACATTTACTGTCCACTTTGGATAGCTGGAACAGATATTGATGCACAGTGAAATGTTATGCGTCTTAAAGCCTCTGTGCTGCGCCTCCAAGTGTCCATTACCTGAAAACGGACAACTTTTCGCCTTGCAATGTCTTGACAATTCGAACGAACGGTCCGACCGCAGCTCTAGTGGCAGTCTGTTCACGCCGTTTCCGTGACAATTTTTGCTTCAAACTAATAAGATTAAGTCAAGTCAATATTTACTAACCGAGAGATGTGAAACAACTAGCTTCTCATTACATTGATGACCACGCTGTGAAGAAATATTTCAGTTGAAATGTTTTTGTTGCATGTCACCAGAAATGGCCCGGCTGCCATCCTGTATGTATTGCCATAGAAATGTGACCATCGCGTACACGTCAGGGGAAGCAACAGAAACTAGATATATATTCTGTGTTCACCAATATACTCCTCAGTTTTGAAGCTAGTGTTTTTAAATTGCAGCTGTAGGCCCAAGTGTACAAGAAAGCGCGGTATCTGAGATGGTATAGTTTGGAAACTACAGATTGAAATCTGAATTTGTTCAATATCGACGAGCCAATGGCCACTAAACAGAGACATACACGACTTCACATGGGTCATAGTCGCAAACTAAGACTCCGCTGTAGCAAATTCTAATATTTCATCGTTTCTATATGTACCCGATTTCTAACAGGCTCAACAGGTGATTTCGAAATCACAGGGTTTATCAATAAGATTTTGTATGGATGAAGAAGCAGAGAATCCATTCAAATAATATCATTTATTGAAGAAGATGTACAGACTTTAAACAACTGTGGAAGTTCGTCACGCAGTCGAGTCATTACCATTTCCATGGATTTTTCTTTTCAGTTAAACTCCAAAGGTTCGAGAAGTAACTAGTGCTGAAATGATATTCCTTCTCCGTTTTAGAATCTATAAGTTCAGAGATGAAAAAAAACAGAAAAGCTACGCCATTGAAATTCATCCTTTGTGACAACCTTACCTCTTCTTGACATGCCATACAGCTGCTTTCAAATTCAATGACCTCTGACCTTTCTATTGATATGAAGTAAAAGTGGTATCTCAAAACCGTAGTCACGAACCACATTGTTTTATACTTTCGTGGAAGAGTGAGGGATGGAAGATAATTAATATCCTTGGGCAGACGGCAAATCGGCGTTTGTTTAAACTTTTCTACTTCAATTAGTGTGATACTAACACTGCATCCCCGAAACACTTGTTTTGAATCCAACCCGACTGGGTTTTTTCTTTTTTCTGCCGAAAACTATCGAAGCCTCACTGATTGTGACAAGGACTTGGCCGTCATGAAATCAAAATCAATGACAAGAAATCTTGACGACCCTGTAGTCCTTTCTCTCTATTTCGCGAACACGGAGAGATGTTTTAAAGTTACCCTGGACAGACTGCCTTTGATTTTCCTGGCAAACTTTGAATAAATCAGCCACTCTTCAACGCAAGGTGTTACTGAGCGGCGCTGAACTGATATCATCATTTGAAAGTTCGATGTCTTATAAAAGAGGGGGTACACGTTCATTGAGTTTGTTACGGTCAATTTTTCAAATGGCGGGACTTTCTGTCTAGAGGAGCCATGCCCGATACGAGTTATTTGCTATGTGATTTATATTTGAACATAAAGTTCTAATTTGTCTGGTAAGCATTGCAGGTTGATCGTCGACCTCAAATCAATGTATTGAATGAGTAGCTTGGAGCAAGGTCATCCGACGCCATTTATTAGGATTCAGTTGTTTATTCATTTAATTTTATCAGTATTTATTCTGACATAAACGGATATGCTGATGAAACTCCTTAACGGAAGGTGTGACGTATATAATCAATTGGCACGGCGCGCACAAGGGTGAGATTTGTCTAAACGTGTAGACCAATCAAAATGCGTCAATGCAGCGTGCAATGATAGCCGGTTTTACGTTATATACTGTTTCAATAATATATATATATATATATATATATATATATATATATATATATATATATATAATATATATATATATATATATATATATATATATATATATATCCTGGCTGACGTATTCACGTTTCAAATAGGTCATGACATCAACTGTATAGCTTGTGTCATACCAGGAAATGTACAACAAATTAAACAATTTGTAATACAGATGTGACCGATCGGCAAACATCAGGGCAGTTTTGACCACTTCAAGACTACAGAAGTATTAATAAGTACACAGTAAACAGAGATTATTGGTTTTTGATAAGGTCAGGAAAGGTCAAATTTTGAGAAGCGCTACCTTGCAAATGAACTGAACAGGAAGACATATGCACAATTAAAATCAACGATTTTTTCAGAACTAGTCAAATTTTGCTGCGAACATGTCAAAAATCAAATAAAAAATTGCCACATCATGAATTCGTCCGTTAAAGAGATAAGCTTTCATTGTTTGTAAGTAATCACTCTACTCGGTTGTAAAACTATTTAAAAATAATTCTGAACTCTCGAATAATCATTACACTCGTGAAAATTGCAATCTTTAGGGATATGAAGTTTAACGCCAATCAGCTCGTGAAATGTCAAACCCCCAACGTCTCACGCAGCCCCGTGAAACTCCCACACTGGTTCGTCAACAGGCGCCACCTTACAAGGATACAGATTTTATGTCCATCTCGTTCGCTTCAAGAAAATACGCTGAACTGACACTACGATACAGATCTTTCGTTTATGGTTTTTCTAAAACGCATGCACGAGCCACATAATAGCAGCTATTCTGACGTCGAAGGGCACAAGGACGAAGACTATGATAACGATGGTGACAAACGTGTCGATGATTTCATTTGGTTTTGGGTTTTTTTATATTTTGTTTTTCAAATTAGTAGTGTCACATTCTTCCAGTTTCGGTCTGAAAGAGTTGTGGCGTTGTTTTGATATGCTATAGAAGAAATGTCTTACCTCACGTAGTCTAGGTGGGTTTTGCCACCCAAGAAAACAAGAAGCAATTCACGTTCTGAAATTTCCGTAATCTCGTTTGCATTATTGTTAACCCTTTAGGCACCATGAGACACCCATACAATTTGTCGAAAAGCAAGTTTAAATTCTAAAGTACACACATTTCAGCATGCAGTTTGTGCAACCTTTACACCGAGTCTACGCACTTCCATTGAAAGACAGAAACCAGCCACGTCATCACGATCACGATTCAATCTGCCGTCTCATTCCGAATTTCATTGACGGGGAATCGAGCAAATAAAAACGCACTGTTAAAACCGTATGATTGCGTCACTTTTACGTCAATGTACTCACGGACCGTTATCATGCGAAGCTGTGCGCCAAATTAAAAATGACATATTTTAAGCAGATTATGACCGCGTTACACCTGGATGTAATTGGATCGTCTTGACACGCCTAAAGACCTCAGCAGTCGGCGCCACAACTTTGTGGACCCCGAACCGACAAGATTCCTTCCTCTACTTCGCTAATGAGTCGGCGACAAGATGTCATTACACGCCCGACAGACTACACAAGGGCTTCAAGGACAGAAACAATGTCAAACAGAACAGTAAAAACACATCTAACAAATGTCATTCACAAACGAGAACACGTTTTCTCGACTTGTAGGAAAATCTTCGCGGAAATCCCACAAAACTAGACTCCTTGAACCATAAACTTTTAAAAACAGCGTAAAAAGAAATTTAAATAAGTCCTTTGAAAATTTCAAAAGACTTATGCCAACAGGCAAAGAACACCGAAACTCTTCGTTGTGTAACTGTTACTGACGTCACAGGGGCGGTGAACGGTCTCACATTTTGGAGTAGGTGAGAAAAGTGTGCACGAAAATTTCTACGTAAGGGTTCAACAAATTCAGATCAAACATGTCGAGTCCAAGGAAGAAGGTGAAAAATTCTCCACAACAGCAAATTTTCATCTCGTTTAAACTAAGTTATTTAGAAGTTTGATAACATATGCGCACTGTAAGACCCATGGAATTTACCCGAATATTACTAGAAAACCCCTTCTCCTTAAATTTTGGTAAAAAAAACACAGATATTGTCCAGTTAGGAGAAATGAGATTCGGGCGATTTTTATGTTCCCTTTACATAATGTATGTGTATGACTTTATTGTACGTTTTCGTATTGGGTCGAAGAAACGATCCACGGAGAAAAATGCTGACTCGGCGCTTTTTTCATTTCTCCCGCTGAATTAACAGTCTTCGTATTTAACCATCATGATGTGTGTTTTCTGTATTCTGTATTCAGTGTCTTGGCAGATCTATTGTTGTACATCATTTGCACCGTCGTTCATGTCATGAATAGTGACCACAGACGAGTGAAACAAGACAGATAGCGTCCAGACTCTTCAATGGACATCACATTTTATCAAACCAGAGAAAAATTCACCAATTTATATTATTTGAATGATTTACGCATATATTTTCCCCTGCGTTTCCGAGCTATTTTGCTTTCAGTAGCTGATTCAACATTTGATTCAACATTTCCTCAATTTCTACTATGCATAATATATGCGTCGTTTTCTTTCTGAGTGTGTCCAGGAATATACAGTATACAGCTAGCCTAGACTGAACGTTGCATCAAGACAATTTAATATCATTGATAGGTTTTTCTTCGATAGGAAAGTGGGGCGCAAATTTAGGAGGGATCAAGGTCAGCCACGAGGAACTGTTCAAAGTTTACGTCAATCAGACAGTCTTTAGTTCAATGAATAGGCTGATTAAGATGAAGTTGGCAAATACGATGCATCAGGTCTTTTATAATATCTACGATTTTACCGATCAAGTTCGATTTATAGAGTCATTTAGCAACAATAACTGAATAAAACGGACATTAAAATAAATTGCTAATATGGGACAGAGTTTGGCACTTTTGACATTGGGAATGTAGCTGAAAATATAAATATTAAGGTGAACAAACTTGCTTGAAGCAAGAAAAATATGTCATTATTGCAAATTCAAATGTATATGTAATAATTTGATATAACTTATTTGTCTCGGATGTTGATACATTGATTATGATCGGATAGTTTAAGAACAGAGATTTTACAACTTGTGATATCATTCATGTCTTGTTCCTGACTGCATACGTACACCCTGTTGAGTGTTGAGCGGGCTTTAACTTCAGTACCAGGGGGGGAGACCAGTAGTTGAATAATCTCGTAGTTAACTATCATGAATTTCATATGTATCAATTTAAAAGCAAAATACTAAGAACCTCTCGATAGGTTAAATCAACTCATTGAACAAGACAGCGTGTGTACGTTTATTAAAATTTCATCAGCTCATTCGGATCACGCCCACGAAGATCCACGGGTCCCTTGTTTTGTCAAACCTGGGCCCCGACGTACAGCAGAATCCTACTTCCTCTCCCAGGTTGTTTTCTTGCGGAAACATCAGAAACTGATAGAGTTGGTTGGAGACTTTTTATTTTGACGGGGAATCGAGAACGGAGCGGTCAAATGTCAATCCGATACCTTCTGTTCAAATTTGGTAAGCGTTAAAATCAGACAAAAATTAATTTCTCAGTATTTGGCGCTTCGACGCTGGATTAGCTATTTTAGGAACGATAAAGGTGTCACTTTATAAAAAACACCAAAGCACGCCTGGAGGTTGTTGCGGTGGTGCCGTGGGGCAAAAGTCGCTCAACTCTTCGAGAAACGTGACTGAGTATTACTGCGTATAGAAATTGCCCTGAGTTTGTAATTATTTTTGGTAACGATTTGATTCACTTCGCAGAATGACGAAAATCCATGATTCGGGTGATGACTTCTACACCATGCGAGGAATTCCGCATGCCAAACGCAACATGTGCATCAAGTGTTGCAGAAAATCATCGTCCAGAACAACACAAAGTAAATTAATGTTTCGATTGTTCAGAGCTTCCATAATCTCAAATCATTTTCGGGGCTTTCAACGATTAGAATAAGTACACATCGTCCTTATTCCCTTCTGCAACATTTTTCCAAAGAATACTGATATTATATGTCACAATATTAAACATTCCGTGATTGCATTATTTTTTTCTTGCTTTTGGGTTTTTATTTTGTTTTTGTTGTTTGCCCCATTTAATGCCTTTTGCTCATATGCAGGTTGGGGATTTATATAAATTTAAAGTATATGAAGTAATAATCGTACAGGAATAACTGTAAATTATTGGAAGTCAACATAGAAATACTGTAAATATTACCAGCTTTCTCTGCCCAATGGTTAATTCAGTGCTAGTATTGTAAGCCACAGGTCGTAATTCTGAAAGACACTGAGTGTATGAATTGTTTTATGATTTTCGGGCAAACTGGGTATGGAGTTTGATATGTATGATAGGAGACTGTATTCCAGTAAATTACCTGACTCCTGGAGATAGAACCAACGATTGGACTGAGCTGTTTCTTTCGCCCGGGCGGTCTCCAGTCATTGAGGTTGGATAGGGAGATCCCGGCGAACTATGGAAGGTTACTTTTTTGGAAGCTGTTGTGACAGGGAGGCTACTTTACAAAGACTGTCTTCACAGAGACTCTAACAAGACTGTATTTCAGAAAGAAATGCTGGAGAGATGATGATGATGACGATCATTATCATGATATCACCATGATGATGATGATGATGATGATGATGATGATGATGATGATTAAAAGTGTTTTTGAATATTGTGATTTTATTGTGATGGATGGATGGAGGGAGGGAGGGAGGGAGGGAGGGAGGATGAGTGGGTAGATGGATGAATGGAGAAGTCGGAAGGACGGTGAAGAGGTGTTCAGATAAGTTGTTACGTAGCTAGGGTCAGTGTCATTGGTAGATACCTTGAGACTTAAGCGCACGTGTCTCTATACTCGTTAAAAGCTTTTGAATGGGAATTTGTTCAACAGACAACTCATACATCACTATCAGTGATCGTAAATCTTAATGCACCGCAGTGCCATGAGTTGCCACCTCGTAATTATAAAACGATCGTAGATTAGCATTCCACAACTAGACTGATATCATAACTTTAATTAAATCAAGTCTGGACGATATATCAGTTATCCTGGAAAATTGGAGAATCTTCAGATGGCTCCGCCATGTGACGGCAGTGCAGTGAAATTATTGTTACGCGCCACGCAGCCGTCGTCATGATCTCCCAATTAATAATTTGTCGGCTTTCTCACTCTCCTATTCTTTTTTCAATTTACTTTATGAGTAATGCTTGGGGTTTTAATGATTCTGATTTTATCGATGTTCCTCAATGCTTAATTGTCGACATGTCTGACATCATATTGCCGTCATGGGATTATAATCTAATCTGTGGGTCAAAGGTCACGATGCGACCTCGTTTTGAGTGCGCAAAATGTCGGAGAAAAGTTTCGGACAAGCATAGACTTTAAAAACGGACAAGATAAGAAAAGATTTGAGTTTTCGGCGTTTGATGAGTTTAAGCCTGAGTTAAGGTTTGCTTTCTACACCTCAAATAGGTAACGACTGTGATATATTTTAAGGTAAAAATCACGAAAGGGAAGTGTCAGAACCGTTTTGACAATATAAGTTTAGTGGATCTACATCTGATTCTCACAGCAGTTACGGCCGTGAAGACGGCGGTGTGTGATTTTACAGCCAAACTCGGAGACGACTGAAAGTATTTTTGGGCAAATTTCATGGCTATGAAAGGTATGAGCAATCTTCAAGTTTATTCTTTCCTCGTTTTTACTGCATCTTAAAAGTTTGTACGAACATGACAGCAGGCGATATTTTATACATTTCCACGTACATGTATTTGTTTCGCACCCTGTGTGTGCTAATACTTGTTTTGTCATTTTGCCGTCTTTCTTGCCCAACTTCACAACAGAAAGCTAGATCATATAGAGGTAAGATATTCAAGGAAACAGAAAGTTTCATGGTAGAGTTACTGTAGTGTATTATTTGATTCCCTGTCAAGTTGTCAATGTTCGGATATTTCAAGTCGTAAACGACACGTTTTTAAACATTCTTTGTCCTGAATGCCGTGTTTTGAGATCTGATTTTTAAATTTAAAATTATGGGAAAAAGCAGTGGTGATGATGGTCGACGGTTGAGTTTTCAGGGAAGAATCTTGCTGTCACGGTGGCTGTAAAGTAAGCTTACCCCGCAAAGCAATTGAAAACACATTTCTCATGTTTTCACCCTCAGACTACCGATATTTCATTTTACAAATATCGAAAATGTTAATTTTCCAGATGACGATAAATTAAAATTAAGCATAAAAGTAATATCTAATTCCCTTTACATAAATAAATAAATACATTTTGGATCACCTATGGGACACACGGTACATTAAGAAATAGAAAATAGCATAATACGATGGGAAGTTCGCTATTGACAATGATGGTTAAGGCACGAATATTAATTTCTACAGTAAATATTGCCGTTAGCTCAAGATAAAATATGCTTGCTTCCTGTGACCCAACCTATGCTGCTTTATGCTTCAGACCCTATTATACCAGTTTCCGAAAATAATTATTGAATTTACCATTTTTCTTTCGGTCAAAAAACGTAAAACAAATATGCAAAATATCCCGACCGACTACATCCTGACTCCACGTTACAGGAAACACCTACGTTTTCTTCATTTATGGTCTGAGGTTGTTGTTATGGCGACAGGTAGAAATATCAAGGTCGTGTGAAATCAAACGGAAAATCATGCGTGGTAGTGACGGTGAAGTTCAAGTCGTTGCACAAATCACAACAATAAGCCAAACTTAGATACAAGGGAGTAACATCACCACAGATATGTGCTGAGTTTGATTGGAGTTCGATCAGTTATGGTGTGTTTGACTTACACCTATTGCGTGCGGGAGTTTAGAAATTTGCAGACGACAAAATGTGTATGAATGAAATCTGGTTTCATGATTTGTAGAACATTTTATAATCTTATTTGCAATTTTCCAAAAATGACTTACACAGATCAGAAAAAATCACCAGGGACGTAATTCATAAGGATCATCATGTTATTATCATTATTTCGAGGACATTTGTTGGCGCTGTAAGTTATCGCTGTAGACAGAATATGTCCGTAATTGTGCGTGCAAAGAGTTGATACAAAATGTACGTATAAATCTACAAGCAGGAACATTTTGTGATGCATTTCGGGTCACAAGTTACGCGAAGGTAAAATGTCAGAAAAATCAGGACTACCTCTACTCCATTGGATGAAATGTCCACGGTGATTTACAAATCGCATCTGGCAATCACATTTTTAACATTAGAACGAATGGCAAAGACGACGAGTGCCTGTGGAAAGTCATTGATAAATCAGCGTAGGCCTATGGGATATCTCAGTTCATCGCATACGAAAGATAGGGGCATTCGCCGATGAAGTGGTCGTCGGGGTAGGGATAATTTGTTACGACAACAACCGCCATGTCAACCATCATCATATTTGCATGCTCTGTACACACTCATATTTTTTATTTTTGTTTGTTCAACCAAGGAAATTAGACTTCGGAATTTAGTTGCGCTTTGTATAGACTGCTGATTCAAAAGGCAAGACATTGTTCGACATCGAAGTCACATTCGTACTTGAACTTTTTTACTTCTCTGGTCGACGTTGCGTCTGTACAAACGAGAATATATAGGATATACTCCCTATGATGACGCCATTGTCGATCGAAAATTCTCGTTTTCCGATATCACACTCTGTATAAGATAGTCATGACGTCACAGAGGAAAGGGCCAAATGTTAAAACGGAAAGATGTCACTTTGTATGTGTGTATGTGTTCGTGTGTCTCGCTGGCATATTCTAGCTCACTCTCCCCCTCTCTCTCTCTCTCTCTCTCTCTCTCTCTCTCTCTCTCTCTCTCTCTCTCTCTCTCTCTCTCTCTCTCAGTGAGAGAAAATAATATTGTTCCATTAACACATCGCTGAAGTGTGATGAATGTCAGAGTCAGAGGTTTATTTATTTACTTTTTGGAACGTAAAATAATTGTTAATGTTTGGCCGAACTGTACACCTTTTGATGCAGTTAAATAAATGAAGAAAATAAACTGTGCATATTTATTTTTTGTCTCAACTGATATGTACAAATACGTCTTCAGTACAGATACACTTTAAAGGACCACCGTGCGATCGTTGACATTTTACTTGATCAAAGTCATTTTTCCAATACTACCCGGAAGCGTGGTACATATTCATGTTTGAGAGGATCGAAAGTCACGGCAAATTGTTTTCCGTGTTACACATTTCATCATCTAAACTTTGTTTCCACTTTACTCTCTGAGATAAAACACTACGTTTACAAACAGGAAATTCGTGCATGCGCAGATGTGACGACCGTGGTCCTTTAAAATTAGAACGCATACCATTCTATTGCCGCAGGCATTGGAAACATCAGCATTCACACTGTATGATGTGATTTACTCTGACATCTTCCACTTTGCCTGTTTTAATCACCGGGAGTTCCTGTGGCGAATCACAGCCCAAAGCTTTCTGTAAACTAACAAGAAGGGACATTTGACAAAGGAATTGGGTCTGAAAACATTGGGATCTATAATTTGACATTTGGATCGACAACGTGTTGATGATAGTATGCTAACTTTGTGATATGCACTTGCATTTACTGGTTCACAGACAAAAGGATAAAAGAAAGGAATGCATGGTCTTTACGTCGCGAAATGTAACGATAGTGTTACAACGGTAGCGTACTTGAACCAGACATTCCTGCTTACCACATTCCTGAAGTCCTTTTCAACAGGTTTGATGTCAATACAGTCAGGTGCTACGCGATTCGTCAGCATCCGACAAAGGTTCAAGTCCTGGCTCTAGGTGAAGAGGTTTTTCTTTGTTTTGTATTCAAAGAAGTTTTTTCCCCCACGATACAATCTTCCCCAATAAGGTACGTGACGAGCCTTTTTTTTCATAGTCAAGGACAAAAGTGTGGAAACATATTTATCACCGTAAATGTGAAGGGAGTTAATGAGTAACTTTCGTTTGAAGGCAGATTGTCAAAATGTAGTTTGGAAGGAGGGGTAGGTCGCGAGCGGGAGAAACGCAAGCCCGGAAATTAATTATCGTAAAAACCACGGACCCGAGGCAATTCATCAATCGTTCAATCACACGGCGTCGTCATGTGGCGCTGAAATGGTCGTTTGTGGTTGATCCCAGAAGGCAATTTTGTCTTTTGAACTGGAAAATTCAATTCTAAACAAACGGTGGCTCCATTCTTACAGGAAAGCGTCACGTGAGTTATTGCATTCATGTGTCCTCTCTACTTTAAACGAAGCTTTCGTCGTAAAACGATATGCCGTAACTCTCTCCGCGGTAACTGTGCGCAAGGACACTGTATTTGAAAGCCAGTTTAAATTCCCATCCTTTTGTGCACCCCCTGGGAGTCATTGCACTCATCGGCTAATAATTGTTCGTTTAAGGTAAGTTTCAGATCGCTTGCAGAGGGTGTAGTTGTATCACGTGACTAGCATAAATGGGAGGCGAAGAGTTGCAACGGCTGCGGTTGGATTGCGAGTCACTCTTGCAAAAGTGTTTAAAGATTAGCTTATGTTCTTGCCATGATAAAAGTGGTGAAAGAATGGCGTTGATTCCCGATAAGTGACGAAATTGTCCAGAATAATGTATCAAGCACATCAAGCATGCATAGAGTTACTTGGGGTCTCACTCAGTTCAGTATTTAAGCCTAAATATATATAGCAGGGGACATAAATTAATAGGCCCATATCAAACCTAGTTTAATTGCAATCTAAAAGGGGAAAGACATACTTTCAACATGGCAAGGTAAAAGATATGATCTCTGACAATGTCAGCTGTGCAGCCATTGACCAAAGTATTAAACAGTTGGGCTTGTTTTTCTATATTGCCATGATGAAATTAGAAGAGCGGAGCACTTATGCAGAGCAACAGACATTAATTTTTCTTGTTATGGCATGCTTCTGACGATAGACAGTTATAAACAGTCTATGTTAAGATTACCAAGAACTCCAATTCATGCATAGGTTTCGATATATGGCATTCGATTCGTTTTCGGATTCCTATACCGTTGCATATGCACGAACTGGTTCAATACCATCAACAGTTTGCCAGAAAAGTCACCATCATCTTAGCGTTTTTCACTGAAGTAGTAAGTATAGGCCTTTTACGTCTTGGGGAAAACAAAGCACTGAATAGAAAGTGGGTATCTTGTCAAATTTGCAGTCTGTTTGCTTGATGCTTTGTATGTCATCAAATTAATGAAAATAGAGAAAACGAATTTTCGAAGGTAATTCGAAAACACAATAGCCGATTTTTGAATCAAGGGACATTGCAGAACCCTTTTAATGCTTTCCCTGGCTGAGGAGAAGGGAAAGTGTCAAATGTGAAGTGTAATGGAACCCCCTCTCTGATCGAAAATTATGTTTCGCCCTTAACAGTATCAGCTGCAAACGCTGTATTGAAGAGAGTCGATTATTATAGTTAAATAACTTAGACGATAAATTTTATTTCCCCCATCAATTCACAAAAATCCTGGTAAACGGCAAAATTGCCAAATTATGAATAACAAAAGACAAAGAGTCTGCAATAAAATGACGCCTTTAAGTCAAGCGCGAAACAATGTGAAAAATGTATTGAAAAGTCACGTGAATTAAACGCGTGAAGACAATTTACATATTAATGATTTCACGACTAGCTTATTGGCATGGCAAGCTGATCTCGGCGAGTGACGGCGATTTTTCAAACGCTGTTCTGCAACTGATGGTCTTCAATCTCGATTTGATATAACGATTCAAATTTATCTCACGTTGTATAATTTGCTTGGCATTATCACTATATTTCAAGCAGGAATATTCTCTTCTGTCCTAGCTATGAAAGAGATGTTTCAAAAAAGTACATTTCCTTTGCAAATACGACGCATGGCCAAGTTCATAGAAAACGAGAAGAATAGGCTGTGGCAAATAATTCTTTCAAGTTCAACCACATAGCTGAAATGAGCCAAAATCTTCGACACTGAATTGAGAATATATTTAGTTTTAGCTAACACCTATATGTTACATATACATTTTTGATTAAAAGTAATTGTTATAATTATCTCAGAAAAATTCCGTATTTGTAGAGTCGGTGCAGTGTGTACATGTTGTGTTCCCAAGAAGATCTTTCTGTATGTGACTTCTTGAGTCGACAATCAAAACAAATTCGACAACGTGAATCGAATCGTCTACCTCCCCTGCATATCATATTAAGATCTTTGAGCTCCCACAGACAGTGTGATCCAAGGTGCATTTCTGTCAAAAACGTTGAATCGTCCGAAAATAATTTTAAAGTCGGTTCCGTGCACCCTATTCAATATTGTCTTTCTTCGAGTGTTCGATGTTCATTTGAGGTTCCGAGTTCTTCAAGCATTAAAAAAATCGCTGACAGTCGCCGCAAAGTTTTTAATGTACAGTTTCACATACCATTCAAATTCAGGATTTTCCAGTAAGTTGGAAAGTTTTATCGCCCTATACGCATTCCTTGAACGTTTACCGTTTCTTGCTGTTTGCTCTCCAAAATTTGCCGCAGTAACCGTGCGAGCCTCAATCGACGCCGTTTGTCATCGCGTTTCCTCTCTTGTATATAAGTATGGCGGCGGTCGGCGCCGTTGGCATAGACTGTACCCTCGAATAACTGGCTCTCTGAAGCTTTCTTTTCTAGGTTGCCGCCGTTGTACCGATCACTCGAAGAAAAAGAAGACGGGGTCTCCTCGTCAAATTCCGTAGGATCAACTTCAAACCATCGGTTTACCTTTGCCGATTCCCCGGGACCCAAACTGAGTTCGCGGTGGAGTTGCAGTGAAGATGGGATTCCTTCACCGTTTATCTTTTTCTGAAGTATCTCTACGCTGTTCTGCAGTAGTTTCAGTTGCTCCGCAATGTCTTCGACAGCGTCAAGTAAAGTTTGGTCTTGTTCCGCGAGCGGTTGCGTCCAGCCTTGATCTGCAGTAACCATGTATGAGTTGCACGATAGGACGAGGCAGATGAAAACTGCCAGTCTGGTCGCCATGCTGGATAAGGCACTGGAAAACTGAAAGACAAACGTACAAATCCTGAAGTGAGAAAGTCTACAGTGTGCCAAACTTGCCGAGGCATTTTATATTTTTATAAGACTGACAAAATGATGTACGTCATCATATCGGGGCGTGGTTCATGTGGATATGCCACTCGTATGCTATGATAATCCACGAGTGGGCGTCGTATCGACAGTTGATCAAATCAGAGAAGACAGTTAGAATAACGTGTTTATTGCTGAAAGAAACCTAGCGCAATCTCTTGGAAGTTAAATCGTCTTTCATTCATTGTATTGATTGCTCCACGTGGTTACAATACTACAGTTTGCTTCGAATATGACAACATTATGCCAACATTTGCCCCAGCCATTTCATTCCACTCTCAGCACTGGTGGGAATACCGCAATGTGAAACAAGGGCAGATGGTCCGCGTGTCTTGCGGACTTTTGCGGCGATTAAAAGAAAAGCCAACAAAGTGGATTTTTGTCAGTGCCGATGTATCCAGCGGTAGCAGATGTAGAATTTGCTGACACAAACTAGGCTAAGGATTGTTATGAAGAAGACCAAATGTTTTCAGAATGAGGCTGCTGTCGCCCACTTTAAGTTTGAATTTGGCACGATATTTTGCATCTCTTTGCAAATAAACAAAACGGTATCCGCGTAAACAACGACAGAAAACAAAAACAACGGCATCAACAAGAACAATTTCTATAAAAAAATAAATTTATTAGGCCCTAACCTTATTTTTCTCCCAGCGTTAAAACAGAGAATGTCGACTACTTTGAATTTCATAAGTTGGAAAATTGTATATGTAGTGTGCTTCTTTTATCGAAACTTGAACTTGACGCATGATTTTTATTCTTGGTTAGTAAAGATGAAAGTTTCACAGTTTTCCTGACCAAAGTATAGAGTAGAGCTGAGTCTTTCACTGTTGAGTTTCACATTACTATCTCAATGAATCAAACTCACCTGTGAAAATACCACAAATAAGAAAACGAGACGCGAGTTTTTAATAAGCCTAACTTGACAACCATATGGTGTGCACTGTAAGTCAAGAAGTCTGCTCTAGTAATTTTGCTCTCTCTTTTCTGTCGGTGTTGTTTTTATCGTCAACATTTGCAACTTTGAACGTGCGTAACATTTTGGTTAAATCTTTTTTTTCGCCGGGAAGGGTGAAACCAGGTGTAGTAAAAGTGGGACATGGTGACACCGTGTCACGTTGTCGTGGTGTCGCAGTGCCCTTTGGACAAGGGTGTGATATGTGGTCAAAATGGCAAATAGACCCCGTACGTTAGGGTGTTTTATTTACATAGGCTTTTCAGGAGTGCGTCACCGCAAAACTACTTTGCATCAATCGAAGCAAGTCAAGATATTATCATTATATTATTAATAATAAAATAGTACAATTTTACAGCATAATATAATTCCATACAACATAATTAAAATATAATTCATGCTACTAAAAATATTCCTGTCAGGGCGACTTGAATCAAAGATCAGATTAACTTAAAAGCAAACACGTGCACCACATCCTGTTGACCAAAATCTAGTCAAATGGCAAGATGGAGGAGGGATAGACACAGAGCCTAGAGCTGGATATAGGTACTCGTCAAGACTACAACCTAATTGACCCTTCATATTTCCCCTCATTGCCGTCGGGAAGCTATTAAAAAGCTGATTGTAGCACTTGAGAGTTTTGCGAATACAGGCTCTGGGTTTTCTGATTGTCTTGGTATATATAGAGATGCAGTCATACTCTAGGGGAGGGTAGCAGCAGGACCAAGCAAACGTTTGGTATTGACTCGAAAGGTGGGGTAGCGTATTTGTTATATACATTCAAATACAATTTGCAAACATTTACATTCAAGCCAATGCTTGTTTCACAAATTTCAGTTTGCACGATTTCCAGCTCTCTGCTGGCAAATGCCCATAGGATCAGGTTTGAATACAGTATATGGACGACATTTGGGGCTACTGTATCCAGCCAATTCAACCAGGTTCTTTCGCGATTGCTGGAGGCTTTCGCATCGTAGTTGGTCGGCGGAATTCCGACAATTACAGTCACAAAGTGGCTTTGATCTATGAAAGTGATAAGTCAGAGAGCCAAAAACGATAACGTCACTAATTACCCTTTTGCGTGATTTTATCTGCATCGACAATAAAACGATATTTCAACAACGTGTGAAGCCTGTATAGAAAGTAAGCTTTCAGATTTGAAGTGTTGAGAGGGCGATGGGAGATGTCCTTTCCCAAAGTGAGGCATCATGGGATATAGTATCCCTCAACGCATTAGGATCCCCTCCCCACCCACCCACCTCAGTCTTGCTAACGAGGAAATTGCGGAGCCCCATATAGCTCAAAATGTGATTGTATCACGCTGGAGGTATACATTCATACACGAATTGTTAGATATGCAATCAAGTAAGGAACGAGGGAATGTTTCTTTGCTTGGTGAATGTTTTGAGCATCGGGACACAGTCTTTGTTGCCTGCGATTGCAGTTGAAGCATGATAATAACTATTTTCGGATAAATGCATGGTCATAAAAGGCAAAGGATATAGAAATGGCACGTTTACTCATTCCTGTTTTTATTACATTAGGCCCCTAAGTGTCTTGTATTTGTTAGAAAAATTATAACGACTCGAGCTTTCCCCCTGCCATAAGCATCCTTGAGAAGTTCAATTAATACGGTTGATCTCATGAACGTATCTAAAAATAGTTCAAGTCGTGTCATTAGGTATATCGGTTCGTGTTTTCAGAATCCTACATAAAGTTCAATAGACTGAAATAGCTTGCCTTTGTGAGACTACAAATGAAATTAAATTCAGATTTGCCTGTCACTCTGCATTTTAAAGACTTGTTCCTCGTGTGATGTAAACCTCTACTAAAATACGCCCTTTCACCGAAAACTGTAATGGATAATTATTCGTCTCGGTGTGTTGTCAAGCATATTCGTCGATTACCAAGAGCTCTTCGTATACGTAAAAGAACGAAAAGTGTCATTTACTTTTCTTTTTCTACGAGTATCGGCGAAATCATGTAATAAGCTGTAAGAATTACTCAATTTTTATCCGAGGCGACAAGCACAGACACTGTCAGTTGTTTGCTTAATGTTGCATACCGCTGCAATAAAGTGATATGATAAATTCTCTACAAAATATAGAGACAGCTGACGTTAAGTGTTGCCATCATGTTGCCGCCAAAGATAGAAACGGCCTGGGCAACGGTTGTCCCTCTTTACTTTGTTCTGCATCTTACTAGAAAACTGCAATAAGTGAAAATTGTCGTACTTTTGGATTAAAAAATTGCACCAAACTTGAAGAAAATGGGTAAGACATTAAACAGCCTGCCTCTGTGTTTACACCATTTCCTGAAATAGCGCTTTTAACTTAGGAGAATTGCATCAATCAAACAAGCAGCCGTGACGTCATCGGTGGTGAGTACCGATGTGGATTTTCCAACCCTTCTTCCGACGGCAGCGTGCGATTGGGCTTTACCTCGTAGATTTCTCAGTCCAAATAAAAATCAATGACGTGGTAAAGATTTATGCGTATTATAGTTAAGAATTAAAGACGATCAAACAGCTTAATAAATTAGACCCCGACATCACCAATCTATCAGTACGCATGGCGGATTCTGATTTACAACCTTATCTATGTCTTGATCTAATTTACAAGTTGCCATGAGATACTGCTCCATCCTTTGAGATTGTGTTCAGCGTTGATGACACCGTGGACGTGGAAAGATTTGCTTTTAACTCAAAGGATATCTCAATGGAAAGAAGACAAGCCCTTCTGGTTTAATGTAAGACGTTGGTGGTTGTTTGCTAAGTTTCTTCGTTAAAGTGTTAAGGCAGAGTTGACAGTTGCTATCCCATCAGGCGATGCGGTTTGACGTCAGCGTATCTCCGTGCGCACGACCTACTCCCGTGGTCCTCTTTCCTTTCTGTTAGTGAATCAAGGTCAGTTTATCCACATTCTGATCTCCCTCCCCACTTGACCCCATCCCTTATCCGTCGTTTCCGCTCCCTTATCTGTCACCGTGTCCGTTCTATTCGGTCGCTGTGGGATAACTTTCTGCCTGTTTGAGTTCAAAGACACGTGACGTCGGCATGAAAAGAAAGTAAAAGGTCTCCGTCATCAAGACTAAATACCACTTTCATGAAAATGTTGATGTAAACAGAAGAACTTTGAACCATTTCCTTTATCAGTGAAAATAGACATTATACCCCAGAGAAACACACGAAGGATTGTCATTAAAACATTTTAATGTAAATGAAGGTATGAATTAAAATCGAAATTATGACGTTTTCAACTGGACTTTAAAATTATTAGAAGCGACTAGTTTTGTGTCTTCTATGATGAAGGGGAATCGTGGACTAGATGACGGTCAACATTTCAGTCATATTAAGAAAATTACGAGCAATAGTCGGTGCTATTTGGTTAATAAAGTCAAAACGCCTGACATTCGGTGGATAAGGGTTTTGTCTCGCCGAAGTGGGCTAGACCGAACAACGACCTGTGGCACTGTCTTTTGAACAACGGCTTTCGACAGCCGAAGTTGCTCCCAATGGCAGATCGGGAAGTGATTGAGCGGCGACAGGTAGCGAGATTGACGGTGATCAGATATGAAGATGAAATCTGTAAATGTCAAGTCGACGCACTCTGATTTCTTTAAACTAAAACTGAACAGATTGTTGACTTACGGACATAACAGCTGTTGCTTTTTACCATGTATAGCTTTAGCTACAAATGTTTCCTCGTTGCTCAGGGCAATGTCCCTGCAAATTATCCGCGCCACACTTCTCCTTCCCTCACCCCTCTCCCCTCCCTCCCCCCCTCTCTCTCTCTCTCTCTCTCTCTCTCTCTCTCTCTCTCTCTCTCTCTCTCTCTCTCTCTCTCTCTCTCTCTCTCTCTCTCTCTGCATAATACGTGTAGAAACAATGTGTGACCTGTAGATTTGGTGTCACCACACTCATAGGGTTATTCAACTCTCATCTCCTGTTACACGCCTTCAAGTTTAAAGTACACACAGGTGCATCGGCTTTGGATGAAGTAGTTGTGATCACACTCAGTGTAAATTCTCACGACTCCGTGGCAATGAATCAGATGTGAACACGTTAATTGTCTACTCAAATATTGTTTAATGTGTGAAGATTTCACAGGAAGCCGATGTTTGCACCATGTCCATCCTGACTTTATTCCCTGACTGGCCTTTCAATCAACTTATCTATCTATCTATCTATCTATCTATCTATCTATCTATCTATCTATCTATCTATCTATCTATCTTCCTGCCTACCTACTAATCTACCTACCTAACTACCTATCTGTCTAACTTTCTATCTGTTTTCTATCTATAGTGCTGTTTTTCTATCTATAGATTTACCAACCAATCAAGCTCTCAATCTTTTCGGCTATCTTTTCATCGATGTATACTTCTGTCTGTAAAAATATTAAAAGTAAGATCACAAAACAACGCGTTACGTCTTTGAGTGAGAGTGTTTGCTTTTCCTTCTGTGAAGTTGACACAAGACATTACAAACGTTTACATTTTCCTTTGTGATAATTCTAAAAGGGGACTTTGATGGGCAGTCCGTCGGTGTAGGAGACAAGTATGGAGAGTACAACGGGATGAATTGCCCTACCTTCGGGACAGTTGTACAGTGATGTGTGAACGGATAAGCTTCATCTCTCTGGGAAAGTGAATGAACTACATTTAACGTCTTTCTCCCTCGAGTGAAAAAGATTAAGAAGAAGACACGGGTGTAAAATTGATTAAATGGTTGATTACTGCCGTGAATGGATGACGAATGACTGACGTGCGCCGCCGTTTGCAGTTCGCTTATTTGTGGAGCTAAACCAATTAGCCGGTGACACGGTAAGAAAAGCTACTCGCCGAGGGAGGAATTCGTCGCTAACGATGATAAATAACACCATTGTCGTCAATGAGATCAGATATTGAACGATGTTCTCAGTAACCATGATTAGGTGTTTTAGTGTCTTTATTTGATCGTATCTCACCAGAGGAGTCTGAGGGGATGGGGGCGGGGGAGGGCTGTTGAGATTTTTATGTTTTTTGGTGCCGCAAAAGTTTGAGCTAGGAGTGAAAGTTTAGAAGAACTATACGTTTTGAAATAAACTTTTGACCGAAAGATGGAACTTTAGTATATATTAACAACAATTTGCATGTTACTCTTGTAAAAAGATATGATAATTCTCTTCCTGGTTAAAAGAGAAACCGTTAAAATGCTTAAAGCGCCAAGGTCGTGTTACCAGCCATTGCTAGTTTTGCTCACACCGAGAAAATCCGATCTTACATCAAACTCGCTCGAGATTCGTCGAGTTCAGAATTTGTGAATTCGATACCGGGTGTCAATTGAGACATTCGTTCTCAGTCCATGCAATTCTAAGTTGTGCCGAATAGAGTGAATCATTTAAAACGGGTTGCCTCAAATTGTAAGACAAGAAATAACCTGTCAAATTGTAAGACAAGAAATAACCTGTCATTGAAGGGAACATACGAAGGGAAGGGTAATGATCGGAGAGCCTTGAATTGGGTACATTGGCCTGTGTCTTCATCGTGCATGCTTAATGTCAGTCACCAGGGCGCTGTAGTTGGTGCCCTAACAGAAGCGGATGTCGGGAACATTGTTCCTTTTTCATAGACTGCGAATAAGGTAAGACGCCATGAAATGTATCCGTAATTGCACGTACCTATATTTGTTATTAAGGAAAACGTAGTCTGATTGTATTAAGCAAATGTCGCATCGCGTAGGTTGTGATAGGATAGGGAGATAGATGTACATAGTTTGGGGTCTATGACAATATCGACAAGGTGATAACTTTTTGCTAATCATTTTCGTCGGTGTTCTTTTCGCAATGTTGATAGGCCGACAAAAAGCTACGCGCACCTGTGATATTGCGAACTACGTTGCAATGAAACTGACACGGACCTGGGCGTTTATGCAGATGCTGATCATACATGTGTAAGAAAACAAACGATGGCCTGAGTAAAATTGAAGACTTTTCAAAGTGGAGCTAAAGTGGACAGATGGACTTAATAAAGACGATACAAAATGCTCACGTGAAAAGTTTAATCGCGTGTGACCATCTTTTCATTGTACAAGTCAACACTGATAAACGTATTACATACAAGAGCTTAAATGAAGCAGTTTCGTTGTTTCTGGGAATATCGACAGGGCCACCAACATACGGCGCAGGACCGGTAGACAAACACGCAGCGAATGCTTCATAGGGTTTCATTTAGTGTGGAGACAACTGCATGCTCTTGTGTTCGTACTCAGTTCAGTTCACGTTCATTGCTACCATTGTCATTGCTTCCAGTTACACAAGGCTTTCAAAAGAGCCGACTTTTTGAGCTTCTCACGGAGATATACCATATACGAAAACATCCTCTTTCGAATTATATGAGAGCGCCACCATGAGGCCTGATTTATTCGGACATTCTTCATAATCCAAAACATAAAAACCTAACTATTAATTATGTAAAAGTTGAGGTAGAGTATATTGCAAAATAAAATCGGTTCGGTATCCTTTGATTAGAGCTCGTTATGGTTGAGATGCTGCATTTTGGGGTCTTAACAGAATGCACTGATGACTTTGAGAATGTAATTATTTTCCCCTAAATTGATCGACATCGCCAGTATTCACATATCAGTCAATTTCAAAGTACAATGGATCATTGATTGGAAAGTCTCACTTTGAAGGTGTTCTATCATGGCCAATACTACAATATTGATAGCCTTTTCTACTTAAGCGCCCTCAAAGTGGTATTAAAACAATACAATTTATGATTCTAATCAACGATGATAGAGAATGTTATTAACGTTTCTGATTCATCGTTTTATTGCCCTAAATCCCAATAGAAAAGTTTCCAGGAGGCGATGGATGACACAAAGCAAAATTTGGGGTTGATTCATCGTGTGCAGTCATCTGTCACGGTGTAAGACGTAATTGAATATCCTGCATCAAAGTCAGAATAAATTTACTGTCTCTGTCTCAATCTGTTTGTCTGTCCGTCTCTCTGCCTGTCTGCCTGTCTGTCTCTATCTGTCTCAGTCCCTGTCTCTATCTCTCTCTCTGCATCTGTCGGTCTGTCTCTTACCCTTCCTCCCCCTCTCTCTCTCTCTCTCTCTCTCTCTCTCTCTCTCTCTCTCTCTCTCTCTCTCTCTCTCTCTCTCTCTCTCTCTCTCTCTCTCTCTCTCTCTCATAACTTACAACAGTGCTCCCTATTTCAAGTAACAGTGACTTTACAGATAACAGGGTAACATTATGTAACGTAGATTTATATAATCACGGTGACCATTTTATTTGAAATCAACTGTAAAATTGTAATCAACATAACATTATAAAGACACCTTGAAGGAAAACCACAGTGTATGCCTCACTTTCTCTATAAACACTATTATAGTCTTCCTTTAGTCGCTGGCGTTACCTAGACACCCTCGGGCAATTTAAGGCATTTGTACAAGATGATATAAATCGCGCAAATGAGAATGTTTATCTTTTAATAAATTTTAATATGTTCTGCATTTAAGTTTTGACCCTGCGCATAGGTAAGCTACGGCTGCGTCTAAAACATCACAAGAAACAAGCAAAACAAAGGCCATCATAAGAATCCCACGTTTGGCTTGGTCAGTAAGACCATAGATAGCAGAAGGGCGTGACTACATGCTTCCATAGGAGCGCGAAGGTATTAGCAGAAACTTCCGTTGCTACAGTAACAACAGTGTTGCGAAACACCTTAACCGTAGCAAGGACTCCAACGAACCGTGCATATAGCCTTCAGTATACATGCTGGAACGTGCAAGTGGGTCTAATTTCTCACAATGCATCAGTCACAGAGTTTTGATCATCGTTGGCACTTACAAAACACTTAATGTTGTTAATCAGGGGTTTGAAGACAGAAATTTCGCACGTGAACAGGAAATGCGCGGGAAAGACTGGTGCTTCAGATTGCCGTTTCGTCCGCTGTGTTTTGGACAACTGCCAAATATAACCACGGTAGCTTTGGTACTGTTCTACGAACTAAAAGTTCTTTGTTGATCGATTGTGAAGTTACTGCATTGAAAAATCAACAAAAACAAGTGACATATTGTTTTTACCATTTTCAAAGGAGTTTGGAACATTCTTTTATATTTTGTTGGTGTAATTGAAAGATAATATTGTGAAATAATCGTAATGTTCGCCTTCCTTTCACGAGTTATAATATGACGCCAATATATGACAAAAAACTGATTAAATTCAGATGTTGCTTTCTGCATCCATGTTCAAGTTCATCATATACTCATTTTTGTTCGTTTAATATTCATACACTTTGAATGCGTTTAAATGTGTAGTGATATCTCGACTTTTCCTTCCTGCAAAGATAATTAATTCAGTGTACAAACACCATTGCGTGTCGGTGAAGGCAATTATTCACCGCTCAATGAGCACTTTGCTTCGTTTTGATGCAAGTCACAAAGCCAACGGAATGTACGAATTAAAGAAAAACTGCAAACGAGAAAAGGATTCTCTTGAAAGCCTCCTGATTTTCCCCAATATGCTGTCATGGTTACTCAGTCGGTGGGCTCGCGACATTTATGTAAATTTGTCACGCTTAATGAATTCTATATAATTTCCCAGTTTTTGCTTTGCCTTTACTCTTTAGCTAGGGGTTATAGTTTCTAGAAAAACTGCTGTTTTTTGTCCGGGGCATAATTTGTATCAGCAATTATCTGTTTTGTTGTGCCACCTGGAATGTAAGCGTTTACTGGAAAAGGTGAACAATGGCAACATTGCTGACAGATCCAAAAAGGTAATTAAGGACTTCCTGGCGAGGTTTCTCCCGTGCCTGAAAAGACAAAAGGTCAGCCCGACATTTCAGCTTTCTCCAATGTATGGCATGTTTAATGTTTTCAAACCCACTTACTCCGGGTTTCGTTCGTGTGTCCAGCTATCGTACATTTTAGATGTCAAGCATGAACAGTTAACAGTGTTTGTTCTGTACATGAAGAATATCGGTAAACAATCTTGAAACTGTAATGTTATTTCTGTCCTTCTCTCTGCGAAAAGGAACCACGGTAACACTTACTCACTACCCGGCTTACTAAACTACCTCTCAAAGTCCTCTCTTGGCCTGCTCTCACAGGTGACTACAACCAATGCTTACAAACATATTATAATCCGATATGTCGTTTTCAGATCATTAATTTTGCTGAAAATAAAACACTCGTCTTATTTTCTGGAGAAGAAAAGTTGTTCGCCTTCAACGTATTCCATCGTATTGCAATGTACAGAATTGTTTTGTTTTTACAGAAATTATAACATAGGACATTTGTTTCATTCTGTTACATTTGTAGCATGCTGCTACTAAGTTTAGGCGTTCATACGAGAAATGTATGGGTAAACTCCCAAAATCACCCAGGCTCAAATGGTGTTAAATATGACTGACAATGTGTAGTTTTACAAAAGTTTGATACAGCGAGCGCAAAATAGCTACAGTGAGGCGAGAACGTGACCAATTTATGTTCAACAACCCGCTTAGACTGTCTATTCTGCTTTTGAAAGAGACAGTGGTTAGTAAAAGCAGCACGGTCATAATTGTAATGTAATGATTGACACGGAATACCCATACAGGAACATAAAATAAGGTGCAAATGTCGAGTCATTAAAGGCAATGGATGACGTGTAAAGTCACTCTCTATGGAGAATAGCAGCCTATTAAAGTAAAGAAGTTATCATGTTTATGGCAAAATGTACCACGATGCAACCCCAGTGGCATTTCATTAAAAGCTGTACTTAAAATGCAGCGTGCATAACAAATTAGCGTGATCATTAACTTTTAATCCCATGTATGATAATTTATGTAGAATTAAAGCACAGAAATTCAATCCGCTGTTCTACTGATGGGGTCGAGTGAATTATACTGCATGCGTCCTCGCCCTACAAATATCTAACGGTGTTCCCAAAGCACTAATGACCTAATTTGTCTTGGCATTAAATGATTCGGGAATGACAAAGAGATGCAAATAGAAGATGGAGGGGACTGATTGCAATATATTCATCGGATTTTTTCCTCTTTGAACTTCAATTGTCCTGTCACGTGTCATGTTTTCGAAAATGGTCGTCACACTTGTAACTTGATCGAAACTTAAGAATGCAACTTTGCTATAGTCTTTGAACAACATTTTGTACCGAATGCAGATATTTGGAGAATGGAGATATTTTGACTTTTAGATTATGCTAATTGAAAGATGCGACTTTGGTAACTCAATACTGGAATGGCCAAAGTTTGAGCTCTTCAACACACGCTCTTTCAATGCTCCGTTGCTATCTGTTAGACTCAATCTTTTTAATGAACTTTTAGCTACTTGTACTCCAGTTTTTCTTGTGATACTTTGAAATGCGCGGACACATTAAAGGAGCCAAAATACATGGCTGTCAAACTTCAGTCATCGCCCTTTTTCATCGCGACGATGGAAGCAGGAACAATAACTGTTTTGAAGGAATTCCTCCAGACTCTGACATAAATAATGGCCACGGCTCCATTGTTTATTGGAATAATTTAAACATCATTTCTAAAGCATTATCATGATGCAAACGCTCAAAGGTACAGAGACCAGATTACTTTTACAATAACAGCACACTAAAACTGTACGACAATGATTCCAAGTGGCCATATTGGATCAGGTTGCAAAACGGCGACTATTTGACTATGTAACACCCCACTATACCTGATGCCATGTAAAACTCAAAAAATATTCGTTGAGGAAAGAACCATTTGATCGCGGAAACACGTTATGTTGTCATATTTGGCAGGAATTTTAAACAGGTGAACCAGACGATAGAATACGATGTACTATGTACCAGCGAGGATAATTGACATTTGGATAAGCCGGGAACTGTTGTTGTAAACTCAGGAATACGGTGCAGTTACGCAACTTAAGCAAGGACTCACCTCAAAACGCTAGTACTGTATTTGTGAAGCAATGAATTAAAAAGCAATACATACTTTCGTTGCATCCATACGCGGGTCAATTTTTTCTCATAAAAGCGTTCGGACAGGATTCCTGAACGAATCGAATGAAATAGGAGGAAATGAGATTGCATAGTGACGATGAGTTGCTGTGAGTCTTTCTCCAGGCTGAAGTATCACTAACTTTGAAAAAAAACTGTTGAACTTGCAATTGAATGTTGAATGTCGTTTTGCTATCAATGTTGGATTCATATGGGAGATAAACTCATTGTTAAAACGAAGTTACGACAACATTTGCTGGGAAATGACAACATAGACACCTTGGTCAATAAAATTTCCTATTACTTTTGTTCTTAACAGTGGCGCCAACTACTACACATACGAACGGTTCAGGCAAATTGACGAAAGCACAAAGCTAATGACGTGTTGCTGGTTACTCATAGCGTCTTCTTCCGTTGATTTTTAACAAATTGGATTATTTAGACTGAAGTCGTAACCACACAAGACGTGTTTGCACAATCATTTCCCTGAATACGACATAGCGGGTATTTGGCAAAATTTAATCTGATGGTAAAAGAAATACAAACACGCATAATCCATGGTTTGTTTTCTGTTTGACACATTTCTTTTTTGTACGGTTCTACATAGTAATGAATAGAATGCCAGGTGCCTATTTTAGTATGCGACGTTTTTAAAGCAGTGGATATGAATCAGTAAAGCATAGGCCTACAGTTGCATCAATTAAGGCATCTGGGCAGAGCTGTAACTCAAGAATAATATACATTCGTGTACAAATGACATACCTACTTTGTCCCCAGTATTCAACTGCATCCAAAAATAATTTACAATTTAGCGGAAAAATACTTCCGCGTTTCAACAGATTGGATTTGTTAGTACCACCAATATCTTTCTAGCACATTCACCACAAATTTTCCGTCGTTACAACGTGCGTTATCTCGTCGTGCGAGCAGGTCTCCCTTTACGGACATCAGATAAGGAAAGGTTAGATAAATCATAAAAAGAGTTGATGACAAAATGTATTCCAGGAAGAAGTGGCTGAACGATCTCGAGAAAGGACATTCGTTACTTATATCAGCATATCGCGATACGTAATGATGAACCTGACCTTAATAGTCTTCGATTCGAAAAAATGCTTCCAACCAAAGTGTACTCGTCTAGTCTTAGGTCGATAAAAATGATAAAAAAGTAATAATAATATTCCGCTACTGTCCTCTTGTAAATTGAAAGAGTGGAAATTCAATTTCGTCGTGTACTCTTAAAATGGATAGCGTACGTAGAATGAAAGATTGATGAAACATGCATGAACAAACGATAAGCAGGTTGATCTGGTTAAATATCGGAATTACCGATTGCTATCAACGTCTCCCTGAAATGCTAATAGTTTATCCCGATACATCGGCAGCCCCGGTATACGACGGTACAGATACACTGGAAGCACCGGTATGATGATACGGACAAATTGGCGGCCTCTATATGATAATACGGACACATTGGTGGCCTCGCTACGATGGAACGACGTGAGGATAGGATGAGTAAAAAGCATCCTTCTTGGCGAACCTGGATTTTTTGGTCAAAGATGGATGCACTGATAGGTTATGGTCTGCAGTTAACTCTGAGCAGTGTAACTCAGTGATTGCGCTTCATCCTCAGTGATATTACCTAACAAGACTGTATCCTACTGCACTCTATACGACTGACCTAAAGGGAAGAAATTAATTTCAACGCACTGATTTATGCCATCTTTCTTTAAGCGTATTTTATCATGAAAAGGCATATTAATAAAACATGTTTATTTGGCATCATTACGGTTTATAAAAGTGATTCTATTAATAACAGGAAACCTTCATCACTATTCAGTTGCTTGTAAAAGATCCCTTGACGGTTTAATTCGAAACAATAAAATGTTTTGATACGTTTTGCTAAATCGCCATGAAGACATCTAAGCGACACCTGAAGAGCGCTGGCAGCAGGCATTGTCTTTCCTCATATCTAATGAGTCAAGATTAAATCGTTTCTGTCGATGGACTTGCCAACTCCATTTCAGTACACTTAGTTGTCAAGCAACTATAGATCGATGGCCGCGGAGCCATAGGCAATCTTGGTGAAAGCAATGACCTCTTATACATGGCTGTACAGCCAAAAGTTGAACAATACAATACTGGATTCACTTTAAACGTGATTACAATAGTCAACATTACCCTAGAAGATCTAGGAGGTGCGTTTCTAATTGTTTTGTACAAGAGCCATTAAAGCAGATTACCAAAAGAATTAGTATTTGGCATGGCGTGCCTCTCAAATGAGGGATGTCCATCTTTAGACAGAGTGCTGTGAAACGGAATCTGTCTTATCAATCTTCGTGATAACCGAAAGTTAGTTTTAAAAAAAAGAAACGCGCGGTCAACTATACAAGACAATAACTGAATCAATGAACAATTCGTTTGCTCACATAGACCAAATGATCATTTTCCATGAAACAACTGTATTGAGAAAGACCTGATGGCGACACTTTAACGATGCATGTTCTGCACCGTCTATAGGCCGGATATCCTAACTTGTTACTGTCCCATCTTATTGGGCGCAGCAATAAGACCCAAAAGGAGCAGACGTAACAAATTAGTTCGTCGACTACAAACACAGAACTCCTCTAATAAAATGGAAATTGGCAATTGTTCAGGTTAGCATGCAGATAGTATATTCTTTTGATTGGCGGTAATCGGTAATAACCACCAATTCGCTGCACTTATATTAAAAATGTCATTCAAGGATCCCATCTTCGTTTTATGTTTCGAAACCAGTGATGGGAAAAACTGAATACGATGCCAATGCCCAGTCTGATCGTGTCAACTTTCCGGTGTTGAAATTTTGAGGTAAGTCTTACACGGACCAACGGCAAATTTGATTTTATCATTAACCTGGTGGAGCTTTTTGCCGTGGTTTCATGGAGTCATCCACTTTGTATTGGTTCGTTCATATCACCTGTCTTTCGCCAGGAAACGTCGAAATCCATGCACCCGCCAAAAAACAAGTTGCGGTACTAGAACTGCTCAACGTTTAAAGATACAGCGGGGTTTCCCCTTGGCTAGAGACCACGTATACGTTGCGTCTTGGAGCAAATGATTGATTGGAAAAAGCGGCAAACTTTACAAGCTCATCCGCAGGGCGTGTTTTTCTCGGAATCCCCGCCGATGCTTTTGCAAAGAGAGCCTGGGTATCGATAGAGAGGTACCATCGTTTTATCTTACCTTCAGCCAGCCGGATTTTTTTCTGTCGCGAGTGACTACAGCACAGCAGAAGTATAGCTAAGAGACGGTACCAGTCGGACGTCGATTTGTCAAACTATCTCGGAGATTCGCCTGTATTTATCAACAAAATGCACGCCCACATGAATTGCTACCCGAGAGGGCCTCATACCGAGAAGACAGCCGAGGAGTTGGCATCCTCCCCCATCGCGTCAGCGCGGTGACGTCATCGTTGTTACCACAGTAACAGGGTAAGGTTATGCAGTGGGGAGGTTTTTGCTTATAGTATTTTTTTACCAAGTCAAGGTTGATAGATGTGGCTAGTTTCATGATTCACGACTGACGTAATTTATGAGTTGTGCTTTACACTTACACGTCGGTTTGATCAATTGGTACCGGACGCAATTCATTCAAATACGTCGCCACAATAACGATAAAATGTTCGTTGAACCACCGGCGGATTTAAATGCGAACTTGAAAATTGGAAGTTATGAAAGACTAAGAACAGACAGTGAGACTTTTTTCTATTTGATTGAAATACTATGTATGCATCATGAATGACCACGAAGAACGAAATTGCATTTTGGCCAGAAAATGTACAGTAAATCCTAATACACCAATACAATACAATGAAAAGGAAAGAACAATTGGCACATTGATCAAAACACAGTCCCTCCACTGACTGTGATCAAAGTAATATATAGTTACAAACTTAGTTTGACATGTAGGAACATGGGACGCGAACTTTGTTTACATGTAACTGTTGGTACATTCGTGGCCTATGTTTTGTATCTCAGTGACACTCGTTTTCTGGCGGGTCTACGGTTCCGTATGTATACCAAACACCTTGTGAAGGATAAACAGTGATGTTATCGTTTGGTTTAGGCAAACTGGTTCATTGTGGGCAGATTGCATGGTATTAATTCACTTTTGTCCCACTCGACAAAGATACTCCTGGATCGAACATGTATACTTTATATCGAACGACTGCATGTTAGATTTGCTGCAACTTTCTCTATTAGTGAAAAAACCATGGCATTGATCAAGACAAGTCTAACTTCTTGGCTTTCCGATTACACCCATCCAATCACAACTAGACGAGAAGGGTCCATTGCAGGAATAAAGGTATGGTAACCGGCGGGTCACCACTCTGATCCTCATGACAGAAAGTTGTCAGACGCGTTGGGCTTCATCGACAGTGCGATTATGTATATACTCAGTAAATTAGCTGTAACTTTTGAGAAACGAAGCTTCTCAGCTTTCACTTGAACTTTACCATTCGTAGATTGCTAAATTGTGCAAAGCATTTTTGCTGAAAACAAACATGCTCTAAGTCCATGGCACTTATATGCATGCACGGGATTTGAGAATGTATAATCGCGAAAATATCACTATTTAAGTAATCGGTAATATGTTACAAATGCCAGTCGAATTATGTTTTTTTGGTGTGATCAGAGAATTTCATTTTAAATCAAAGAAACTGGAGAAAGTTGTAAATCTTTTTATCATCACAGCTAAATGGTCTATACATAAATATTATGTCTGTATATTTGAAGACTCACTTCCTTCTGTAATTGTTATGACAAACGAGCTGTATCAAAGAGCTGAAGTTTAGAAAATTGATATTTTTCTGAAATTGATGTGAATTTTTGATCATATTAATGTTACTTTCATATATATATATATATATATATATATATATATATATATATATATATATATATATATATATATATATAATAAAGATTGTGGAAAGAAATAAAGCTGTAAAGTTTTATGTACTCCCCATTTTGTTTTCATTAGAAAGATGCAGTTTTAGGTGCTACTCCCAGAACCATGTCAAACTGCTTGGTGTTCAACCTTTACTGCAATGCCAAATGTTACAGTTAACGACTGTATTCGCTTGGCAAAAGTATTCTCTTGTACAATACTAAGGTTAATGCTGTTTATTTCAACGCACTTTAGGGAGATAGATTAAAACACGAACATGTTTCACGCGACAAAAATAACGAAAATTTCAGCAAAAGTTATAGCCATGTCAGCAAAAGTTATAGCCATGTCCTACATTTAAACTGTAGGTGTACGGAGATTTAAGTGCTATGTTTTAGATGGTGAATAGCTTTATGATGCATGTATAAACGAACGGGTAAGATAATTTAAGCAACAAGTCCTGGTTACATCAATCGGCGTTGCAAGGGACGCCGTACATTTACCCTACAATCAACGGGTTTCTCAACCAATATTTCACCCGCCACCGGAATTGCGGAACTGTCTTCATACCTCGCTCGTGGTTGGCATGACACCGATTCACGTTTTAGCCGAGCAGTGCTTGTTTCATGATATGGGTGGGCGTCGTTGAATTTCCACTTAAAAAATAAAACGACCATTTCTGATTAACAATCTTCTTGTAAATCAACGCGAATCTGAGAGGGGACATTTTGAAGCGCAGGGCAGATTGATTGAAGGTCAGCCCCAACGACCTTTTGCAGTGTCCGCCTTCACAGTGTGAAAGAGTTGATAGCTATGTAGTGGACCTCGATGGATGCCTGAGAATGATCAAATGCACTTGAAACCGCGATGCTGAGAACACGTCAACTTGGGAACTTTTCCCGACACTTCAGGACGTCTTCCAAGACACCCGTACGCGAGAACCGTGCAAACATGCCGGACAAGAAAATGGCCCTTCCGAATAACGACAAATACGACACGCATGACCCATGGGCCAGCAGTGATCACGTTAGCGCAAACCTGACGATCGTGCAGAAAATGGCGTTCTGATCGATTGATTGCAATTCTAAACGCCCACAGATCGCTTTTGAAAGTCCTAGGGGAGCACTTAAAGTCATTAAATGAACGCAAGGGAATAAAAAAGTCCAGCCGGAGGATCCGTACATTCAACAAACTTTAACGGTTTAGCGGGAGTTCAATGGCCCAGAGAATGAGACATTTCCACCTATAGAGCTCAAAGTTTTGTTGCAATGAGATAACAGGTTGGTTAGAAGCAAAGTGCAACCAGAAATTGGTCGAAATCTTTTGATGTACCGTCACTACGCCTTTGGCTCTTTTATGAAACTTAACTGAGCATTTTCAATCCCAAAGTGAAGTGTTCGTACTCATTAACACGCACTCGACCTCAAAATTTAACAATGGAAAAATCCATGCAAATGTAAGTTCAGAGATTTATTTTAAAATGTCATTTTCATGTAAAGGTCAGTAATGTTCAAGGTTTGAACTAATAAAAAAGATCATTCTAATTTCAAAATTATAACTGACTTTCGTTAGGCCAATTTCCTGCCAATACTGCGCGAATTCTATCCAACATCGGCGTACAATTTTTATCATTCTCTGTACGTTCGCTGTCTCTAAAAATGGCATCCTGGAATCCTAGAATCACAAAATTGGCATGTAAAATTGAAGATCTCAATAATGATGAAAGTGGCAATGACATCCATTGTATTTTCAAGAGCTTCTAGCATTACATCAGCGTTGAAAATGAAACACAATTATATTTCGCTTGAAAGAAAATAAGCTTAAATAACTCGAATCGCCTTTCCTTCCTTGCTTTGATAAAACAATTTCATTATGAATTTTGTTGTTTAAAATTATAAATAAATATCGACGTCCATTTGAAGTGAGTATAATGGATACTTTTGCATAGCCTACATACAAATTGTGAGCAAAGGTTGAACAGTAAGTTTCATTGTCGGGTTGCATATTACAGTCATGAAGAGATATTGTGTACGTGAGATATATCGTCTGTCTGTCTGTCTGTCTGTCTGTCTATCTGTCATGTATGTATGTATGTATGTATGTATGTATGTATGTATGTATGTATGTAGGTAGGTAGGTAGGTAGGTAGGTAGGTATGTAGGTAGGTAGGTAGGTAGGTAGGTAGGTAGGTAGGTAGGTAGGTAGGTAGGTCGGTCGGTCTGTCTGTCTGTCTGTCTGTCTGCCTGCCTGCCTGTCTGTCTGTATGTATGTATGTATGTATGTATGTATGTATGTATGTATGTATGTATGTATGTATGTATGTATGTATGTATGTATGTATGTATGTATGTATGTATGTATGTATGTATGTATGTATATGTATGTGTGTATGTATGTATGTATATATGTATGTATGTATGATGTGTGTATGTATGTATGTATGTATGTATGTATGTATGTATGTATGTATGTATGTATGTATGTATGTATGTATGTATGTATGTATGTATGTGTGTGTGTGTATGTATGTATGTATGTATGTATGTATGTATGTATGTATGTATGTATGTATGTATGTATGTATGTATGTATGTATGTATGTATGTATGTATGTATGTATGTAATATGTATGTATGTATGTATGTCTCTATCTATCTATATGTATATGTATACGCGTGTATGAATGTGTTCATCTATGTATGTATGCATATTTGTTTCTATGTGTCTACATACCATGTACGTCTCACTGATATAACTGATATATAAGTACACTATTCATCAGTCATCTTCTCCCAAATGCTACCCCCGTGATTTTTGTCAACAAGGAAATCGCCACAATAAACAGATGTAAAATATTAGCACAGTGTTCAATTGTGTAGCATAACATAGGAAATTGCATCGAGCACTTCGTAAAGCTAGCATACACCGTATTAATGTGATTGGTTCTTCATTGTCGGTCGATATTGGTCACTGAGATCAAATAACCCTAAGACATTCACCATCGATCATGCTATTTAGAAGTATATCTGTTTCCTGTTCAACAAAGAATTATGCTTACAAACGGTAAATGTTTATGTCGAGGTTGGAATTTCTTTTAAAGTAATTTGACTAATTACTGAGACTGAAACTTATGATCATGGCAGTTGTTGCTTATCTTATTCTTTAATATAGCTTGTATCTGGACGCGACTCTCAACTTCTGAGAAAACGGCCATTTGACATGTCTTTAAAAGTTATTAACTGTCTATAAACACCGGTATCTTTCCTCGTTGTGATTATTTCTGTCCCACTAGGCCACCAAGAAAACATTTATAAATGTAATATGCAAAGTGCACTTGAAAGTAAATTTGAAACCGCCCGATACGTCATAAACGTATATGCAAATCAAAACTGTATACGATTATCGGCCTGACTTGTTCATATAGGTATACTTTCAAAGGGCATGGTTTGATAAATATGTAAATCAAGCGTGTGGGTAGATGCTGACAATGTGGTCGCCGATTCGCTGTATGCGTCACAGTAAACAACTCGATGAAGATGATTCTTGGAAGCTTTGTTTGCGAGATGTACCATCCAAAACAAGTATCCGGATAAAGGAAATCTTTTCTTGTCATATATTAGTATTTAGACGTGCATGAAAGCGTTTGAAGGTCAAAGACCAGACACTGTAGAATACAAGATAACACATGCGCTTCAAGAATAAATTATTCGTGCATTAAAATTCTATTTTTAACCACAGAGAAACATAGCCAGAGTGGCAACGGGTATTGTTTAAGGCGTGAAGCGGTTACGTAACCCATCCATGTTCGCCTCGCCTCAGGTTGCTCTCGCCTCTCTTTTCCGAAAAGTGCCGACCATGCATCCTCCGGTAATTCGGATTTTCGCCAATTGTTAAGCGAAAGTATTTTCGGCAAAGTTTGTGTTGTTGTTGTCGTGTGGTGCTGAGCGGAATTGATGTGCTGGCGAAAACGGGAGTGTTTTGAGCTTCAGGAAAGTGAGTTTTACCGTTTTAAAAATTCCTCTCATATTTTTATGAATATATAATGAGTGTGTTTGAACCAAATTTGAAAGTCTTTTATCGATACTGTCTGGTTTTACTCAATGGTTTACGGTCTGTCATACCGTCTTTTACACGTGCGTCAAGGAAGGACATGTTTATGAAACTGCTGGCGTATTATGTTTTGATTGGTGTGAAGCAGTGTTTCTGGCCTGAGAGCTCACAAAGTAACTATGGTTGCTACGCGACCGGCAGTACGATGCCATCTCGTCGTATTTTTCGCATAATCTCGTGTAATTATCAACCACAAACAAAGCCTCCAAAATGTTTAACACCTTTGAAGCTCATTTTAATATGAAAAGCCAATAGTCTACCGAGACGACCATGGAACAAAAGGCATGCAAGCGTTGCGACTCTGTCTACTAGTATGTTTCTCTGTGTTTTAACATAGGCAGTGTTTTGCAAGTGGAATGTATGCACGGACACGCCAGCTACGCAAAACGGAAAACGGGCCCACGAGTCGTAATCGAGACCCGTTTGAGAATGGGGCTAAAATAGTGAATTACAGCTCTGTGTTTTGTTTATTAGGGGAATATTGACGCATGGATTTTAATGTTGAATTTTAAAAAACGTCAAGCGCTATACGCAAAAGTATTCGTAAAGTAGAACATCTGTTGCGCATGTAACACTACGCAATATGCAAATGACCTTTCATGGTCAGTGATTCAGTATCACAGTAATACAGAGTTTACATAGCATAAAGCGCCTCTTAACCAACTGCATGTCGAGATTATAGAAAAAATACTGTATTGGTAATTAATTTTTAACTAGTCTAACCGATGAACGAGTGATGATACTGCCTGAAATAAAGCGACGATGATAAATGCGTCTTCTTGTTTACCATTTGTCGTTGAACGTTGATCAAGCTGTTATTCTTTCTCTGACAAGAAAAACAAACGAACAGTGTTTGACAAGTGCCTGTCGATTGAACATGGCCCATGGGGATAAAAAGGAGAGTGACGAAACTGACACTCAGACAGATTCCATGTAAAGATGTACATAGACTTGACATCTGTCATGCAATTTAATGAAACAATTTAAACCCGGCTCGAGGAAGACATGATTTCAATATGGCGGCCTACTTTACTCAGCGTGTTGCCGGGGAAATGAATGCTTTGTAATTTCACTGGAACACACTTATCGCTGTTTGACATCATTCAAATTATATGGGTATTGTCAAGTACATGTACAAACAGGAAACGGACATTCTTGAAATTACAATATAGACTTGTTTGTGAAAAAAAAAATCAGCTCAATAGAATTCCAATGAAGTGGTGGACATTTTTAAAAATTCACTGCTTCAACACTTTCAGCTAAATTATCTATCAACAATATAAATAGGTCGCCCGAAATCCCATGTTGCATTTAAACCATTGAACTTTTTATCACTGAGGTTTTAAATGTTTACACTTAATATACGGCATATCCTGTCATTTAAATTCCCACTGAGCAATTACCATGAACTTGAGGCTGCCAAGACCAGGTCAAATGCATATCCACTGTAATTTTGATTTCATTTAGAGTCAATTTGTTCTGTAAATGATAAATAATAATACATTAAGAGAGAACGTGTATTACCGTTTATCTTTATAATGCTAGAACGAATTGACTCATAATGCTTAAAAGTTGGTTTGGCCTGCTCCCCGCTTGCCCAGTTCCTGGACTTTGTTCATATATATTTATTGGCAGGATACGACGAATGAGTGTCATCATTTCAAAACGTCAGTGATGAAACGTTCCATGGTTTGAAAGTACCAATTTATATTGCAAATAGATGTATATTGAAATACAAAATTACAAGCCTTGCCAATGCAACGCATTCTACGTCATTGCTGACAAATGAATTTTGCCAAGACAAAGTGTCACTTGTTGTCAGCGATGATACAACACAACAGTAGTGTAGACCAGTAAAACGCCGATGATTTCCGTATGATTTTGGGAGTAGCACATCAAACTGTACGTCACGGACAGAATAGAAGTTACGGAAAAAACTAGAAAAGTTAGAGCTTATTGGACTCTAAGGCATGATTCATAACGAGGCAGGCAACAAAGAGTGAAAAGGCTTTGCTTAAACAGACGAGTTGTTTTTATTCCTAGTTTCGCCAACATTGTATGACTAAAGGAGAGACTAATAGGTGTTTTCAAAAAATCTCTTGACTTTTTTCTATCCATCTTCACTTTATGCATATCTGTGTCTGTCATTACTATTCTCCGTACACGTAGATTTGTTCTACACGGTTTTCTGGTGGCTGACTTATTAATGTCATCTCCCCCCCCCTCTCTCTCTCTCTCTCTCTCTCTCTCTCTCTCTCTCTCTCTCTCTCTCTCTCTCTCTCTCTCTCTGCTTCTTGTCCCAATGACTTTCTGTGTGTGTGTGTCTCACTCTCATTCCCTTTGCTTCTTGTCTTAATGACTTTGTGTGTGTCTGTCTGTCAGTCTGTCTCTCTTTGCTTCCTGTCTAAATGACTTTCTGTCTCACATCTTGTCTCTACCCATCTCTGTCCCCTCTCCTTCTCTTTTCCGTGACACGGCATTCCCAATCAAACATCATTACCACACTCCCCTTCCATTAATCGCTTTCGCATGTATCTGATCACCCGTAAACGAAATCCTGGTGATTGTTAAGTTTAGCCTGAAGTTGGAACGCTTTCAGCACTAACTGTAATCTGTATTTCAATGCATTAAAGGCTCGCATAAAATCCTTGAATGACATCGACAGTTAGGATAATCTAACTCTTTCTGAAAAATGAAAATCACGAGGTCCATTATCACAAGTACGTCGTGCAGGGGATTATCTATCAAATTTACTTAAAAAGCCACATTAAAACGATTAGAAGAGATAATCCCCTTCATGTATCATTAAACTACGCCATTAATCATATCATTTAATTGCACTTCAAAATCTAGCCAAAGATAGTGAACAAGTACAAAAGTTTTCATTTCCTATCGCTAAACATTCGCTCAAGAATATCTCCACCAAATATCCTAATTTAAAAAAAAAGTGATTTTCGAGGAGACGATTTTCCGTTGTTTGAATGTTCTTAACTGATGCCGAGAAACAATTTTGAGCATATACACCTCATTCTACTGAATTTCGGTTGAAAAATTGATATAAAGTATGGCGCATATATTTATCGTTATAAATTCTAAACGTTGGGTCGGAATCACAAGGGAACGTTCGGTAATTTTGCATAAATTTACAATTATCAGAAATTCTGTGGTACTCGGATACATTCGTTTATGTAGATAGATAGATAGATAGATAGATAGATAGATAGATAGATAGATAGATAGATACATACATACATACATACATACATACATACATACATACATACATACATACATACATACATACATACATACATACATACATACATACATACATACATACGTCAGTAAGTCCGTACGTACGTCCGTCCATACGTACGTAAATTCTGTTTGACAGAAAGCATACAACTTTTATCAACGGTCCCTCCAGGACAGTGCCTCAACCAAGCAAAAGTAGTCACGTGTAGTTTGAATTCACCAAAAGCCTGCGTATAAAGCTTAGTTGCATCATGTTTCATTAAGTAAACTACCATTATATTTTTAACTACATTGATACACTCTATGGTCTCCAAAGATGCGCCATAAGTATCAACAGCTATGTACATGGGCTATCCCTTCGCCGTCTGTACATCTGATTTTATTGTCCCTTCACACGTGATTCTTTGAGAAAAAAAGTTCTGAGATGTGAGAGTTCTGCGCGCGCAGTTGAAACGCCTTCCCGTGGGAGAGTTTTGGTTAGGACTAATGTATCTAACGTCAGTCGGTTTTGTAATGATTCAGAAAACGACATCTTAATTAGCAACAAAAGCAATTCTTCCATAATTTTCGAAATTATCTTTATTGTCACCAATTTTGCATATAAGAATTGCGAAATGAACTTGACAATCTGATTATCTGTGCGTAACTGCGTCTGACGCTGTACCCGTTCCTACGTGAAGCGCGCTCGAAACAACGCATCAAAGGAAACGGGCGTACTGCCTCTTTTTTCGCCGATGTAAATTCTCCATAGAGACGGAATTAGACTGCCTGAATGACTTTCTACAAATAATGCGTTGCACGCCCGCCGGGCATTGCTCTGTTTAGAGCAACTCTGAATGTCAAATTTACACTGAAGGTAAGGGCGGTCTAGAAATTACCAAGACTACATGGTACGACTTCACGTTAAAGTATTGACAATGGTTTGACGATCATAAATTTTAGAGACACAGCGAACTATTTAAATATTTTCATTAAAAAATCTATTCGACGCATTAACCATGCATATTATCCGCAGAACTGAGAGAGAGAGATAGAGAGAGAGAGAGAGAGAGAGAGAGAGAGAGAGAGAGAGAGAGAGAAAGTGTGTGTGTGTGTGTGTGTGTGCGTGCACGTGGAGGGGGAGGGAGGGAGAGAAAGAGAGACAGCTAGACACAGGCAGACAGACAGAGGGGAGAAAGACACAGTCAGAGAGACAGAGAGACAGACAGACAACGGAGACAGACAGGGAGCGAGTGACAGAGAAAGGGGTATGTGTGTGTGTGAGAGAGAGAGAGCGAGAGAGAGAGAGAGAGAGAGAGAGAGAGAGAGAGAGAGAGAGGGGGAGAGAGAGAGAGGGGGGGAGAAGCAGACACACGGAGGACTCACGGAGGACTCGGACCCTGACTTTTCATATTCTCAAGGACCATTTCATTTTGAAAATAAATTTTAGTCACTACAAGTAAATAAATATGATGGTGTTGAAACATAAAAATATCGTCTCCGCGTTGAATAATGAAAGAGGAGTTTGCAGTAAGGAAGTGTGTGAGGGTGAATTTTACGAATTAAAAAATAAGCGAAACGTGGCAATTATCTGATGCTTGGTGACCTTACCATGGAATGTATCGGCGATTCACAATCAGGGCAACAGGGTGTTGGTGTACAGGGTGTACACGAATCATAGTTAGGGCAGTGCCCCGTTTGATAAAAATGCCAAAGACAAAGTTTGTCTGCATATTCCCTCTGGCAAAATGCGGCAATCCACATTGTGAAAAAGGTGAAATTAATAAATGTTGCTTGCAAGTAGTTCTCTTATCACTTTTACGATCTGTTTGACTGTCAAAATCCTTCAACCAAATGTCAATACCCTCGTTAAGAGGGATCTCTGTCGCAACACATCTCATTAATTGAACAACTTTGCAAATGTGATCTATGATTCTGAATTTAACAACTGTATGACTCGACATCACTGATTCGTTGACTAATCTGCTTCTGATCGCGCACGCTCGTGCACATTAACTTATGCGATCGACAAAATGGTCTCATTCACACACAGTTAAAATGGTAAATAAAGATTCTAATTTATACTAGGTTTCAGTCAAAGTAAATTGTCTCATATAAATAAATCCGATTTGATTTCCTTCCAAGTATGAACGAATAGACCGACGATTATTTCGAATGTACAATTCTGTATAACATTGTAGGGGAAACTTCAATATTTAGTAGTACACAAGCACTTCACTGCGTTCATCTTTGTCCCTGGAAAACTTTTAGAGGAAAATTAAACATGGACGGGTACGTATGTACACTTACTTGAGTCAACATTTTAATGTCGGAAGTGCGATATTTTGGAACCTATTTCCGGGTTCCATTTTTGTCTTATTTCTACACAAACATGTTGTCCATTTAATGGTGTTACCGGAATCCTGCCTTCCCAGCCCATGCACGTGATTACTATAGTAAGTATTCGTCCAGAACATGGCACGAATGCCGATTCTTTTAAAATATTACGGGCGTATTTTATTTTGAAGTCACTCTGATCTGATTTCAACTTCAACTCTGTTACACACAAGAGAAAACCGAAATCTCGAATCTTGATCGGAGACATCATTATAAAGTCAAAGCTAATATCATACACGAATTGGCAACAATATATGGTGGTTTGAAGTGGAACAACTCAGACTAATTTTTCAAGACGACTCGAGCCTTGAAGTAAATATGAATCTTTCCTCGCAGTCTACATTTAATGTTCTGAATACGAATGAACTAAAATGAAATGTTTGTGCGATATGAAAGAAAAAGTTAACATTTGTGCTTCATTCTGTTTTGTCGAAGCGCTTGTGGTAACATGTGCGCACTTTTGCTTTGTATAAAATTAAACACCTTTTTGAGATCACTCTTGTCCCCACTTTTTTTCTGTGCGCCATGGTGAGAGTTTGCGTTCGTCCGGCGAGTAGTGCCTTATGGCCCTGTGGTTTACTACTTTTCAGCGACAGAGAGAGATAACAAGGTAAAGGATCCTGCGCCAATGATCAAACTGACGTGTTCTCGCTCTTCCCGAGATTTTGAGAACGTGGAGGAAAAAAGTTAAAGAGTGAGATCATACAAACAGACAGACAGACAGACAAGGCACAGAAAAAAGGTACTTCACATGCGGGTCATAGAAGTCTGCGGGGAAAGGGGAGGGGGAGTCGCATAATTTTGTGTACTGCCGTGCGGTAAAATTTTACAGAGCCACGGCTGAAGGAAGACGCTTTGGAGAACCAACCATAATCGGAAAACCAGATTTGGTTTAACAATATCGAACAGTACTTGAAACTGACATAAAGGGGTCTTCCTGCTTGCCCTCAGGCCAAGTGTAATATTTGCGAATTCAAAAAACACACCGCATAAACAAGTATTACTTCTTCCCTCCTTGCGGGAACAGGTTTTATGTAATAAAGTGAAATAACAAGCAATGAATCGAGAACTAAAACGTGCAAGTACAGAAAATACGATCCTTACTGTGAAAAACAAACTAATGCTGATAATCCGTTTATGCCTGCAATTTGCCAAAGACGATACAGTGGTAAGAGGCGATAAATTCAAATAAAACAGAAAATTATTAGTTAAATTGAGATTTAGCGATAAATAGAATTTAAACTTTCTTATAAATCTCCCAAAGGCAATTTTTAAGGCTTAAAGTCTCAAGCGACAAATAAAATGTAGATCATTTTGAGTGTTCAGATTCATTGGTAAAAAATAGTGGTCACGTCAAACGGCTTTGAGAACAGGAAATGCCAATTACGTTCACTTTCAGCTCCGTGTCGGAGAGGCACAGTTTCCGCTCGCCGCGCCAATTGTTACCAAGCCCGGCCAATTGATTTATGTCAAGTGCGTAAAACTGGAAAAGTGCGACTGATCCAGATGGACGTCATCACTTGCGTCATTTGTGAACTAGCTTCTCTGCCACGGCGTAGAGTCCAGACACAGACTGAAAGAGAAAAAATAAAACAGGGATCAGTGAATTATTTTTTAAAATGACTTGACCGTTGGGGGTCGTCCTCGTTATCAGCTCTGTATGCAGCAGGTAGGCTGGTAAGGTGACACCCTCAACGTTCGCTAATGCAAACCTGTCACGCTTTTATAACCCTCAGGTGTTCAACTAACAGCAAACTTTGGCCACGTCTTGCTTAGATTAGCGTCAGCTCTTTCGTGTCCTACTTTCCTCAGATCTATCATATTCCCTAAAATGTTGGCAGCTTTTTATGACTTATATTCATAACAGATAATGTCCAAGCGATCACACCATCCCGACTGTAGCATACCTCTTCATCCTGTAGGTCGTACAGTAATGAGGGCGTCTTTCCCCTCTCCGTTTCAAGTTTGTCATCTTGTTCAGTCTGATCACCGTCAACACTTTGTTTGTTCTGTTCATGGGAAGACGGAAAAACAACATTATGATGATATAGGTCTGGCCTTTTTCAAAAGGGCGAAAATTAGAATTCTGTCGAGCCGTTCTATCTTCCGTGTGTTGCGTGGATTTCTCTTTAACTATTTCAAACCTCTCCGGTTATCATTTACAAACTCTCAGCTTATTTTCAAAATTTCTTACGCGCTTTTCTTGAGCTGACGTTGACCATAACATTTCCGTTAAGCGTCAATACATGCAAAAGTATTTTGTGCCATATATTTGATAATTATTTCCAACTCGAGCATATGTTGGCGCCCTCTGTGTTCTGTAGTCTGTACGCACCTCTTCACCTACCTTGGTGTCCGTGTCCGAAGACGCCACATCTTTATTGTCGTCGGCCGGAGTATGCCGTGAGAGACGGCTGTTGCGATCACTGGCAGAGCTCTGCAGAGAAAGATATATTTCAACAGCTCGTAAACATCGCGTAAAACGAACATTTTCACGAGACTTTAGAGTGGCCAATATTGTAACCCTTTTCGGATACAAACAGTCTGTGATAAAGTTGAAGAAATTACAAGATAAACATAATTTTTTTACATCTTGTTTAACTAAATTATACTGAGTGAGACTCCAACAGTCAACGAAATATACAAATTCAATGAGTGCATGCAGAGACGAGTAAATAACACTTCGTCATCTGCGCCCTTTCATACATTTGCAGCATTTTCGTTCTTATTTTGAATACAGTTTCTTGTTCTACTCTGGAAATCATGTTGACGACATGTCTATACAATACAACCTCTCAACGAATCCTGTACGTGTGTATGACGTCACTGTTGAAAATGGAATTTTAGTCCGGAGTTAGAATTCATTTGTCAACAGTAACACTTCATTTTGTACACAATGGATTGTGTTGGTAAGGCCCACGTGCTTTAGATTTCAAAATACCTTAGCGAGAAGTATAAGAAAATGATCTTGTTTTGCAAAAACCAAAAATAATGAAAGTATTAACAAACGTTAAAGTTAGTGTCCCGTTTAAGTAATTGATTAAACGTTAAAGTAGTTGAAACCCCGAAGATCTGGTACATTGTATTGAACGCTTTCGTTTCTTTATTTTTTTTCTACGCTTGCTTGGAACAAAATCAGAGAAAGGCTAGATGGGTCGGAAATTGTAGTATCTTTGAGAAAAATAAAAGGTGTATTGACGAAACTTACCTTCCCGGCTTCTGTGGATGTTTCGTCTACGGTGAGAAATTTAAAGAACGGATAAAAAAAGAAATGTCCATTTCATTTGCAATTGTAGAAAGTTACACTTCACCCTTACTTGTATGAAAGTCTATTGTGATGATAAACATCGATTTCAACGACCGCTGAAAAAGTCAATTTTGCCTGAAATGTTGTCTCTAGAGGGCGCAAATCATTACGCAGTAGCAAGCTGTCCACTGAGGCTCTCCATAGTAATTCTACTACACTTGAACTTATCGTAATTTCACCGTGGCACAACTGAACGATTTTAAATTAATTATGTATTCTACCTAAATCCAACCTACTTTTACACGCATACATGATTGATACACACAGTTAGCTAATTGTGCAGTGTCACAAATACATTCTTTCTCACACTCGTGGATAGACTCTCACGCACCCCTGCTTTGCTTCACAGCCTCTGATCTCGGCCCTTTATGTATGTGCCCTCAATGGTCTGACGAACCTACGGGTCTGCATGCCAACGCATCGCGAAACGCTAGCTGACCCAGCTTGTTTAGCCGAACTAGGAAAGGACTTGAGCTTCAGGACAGTTCAACACATGGTATGAACATATTTTATAAGAGTGTTATTACAAGGATGGTACCTTGATTTTCCCCTTCTTGTGACGACTTTGAACTTCTCTGTGATTGAGAGAGAGAGAGAGAGAGAGAGAGAGAGAGAGAGAGAGAGAGAGAGAGAGAGAGAGAGAGAGAGAGAGGTTTGTCATTTCCTTATTTCAATTATCACGTTTGTTCTTCATTCATTGTCTTCATTCATTGTGTTCTTTTTTGAAACAAATGTTGCACGGATAAAAAGAAGTCATTTTGCATGTGTATGAGACACTGAATTTTGGACATTTAGTTCTTTAAATATTTTGTTTTCAATGTTCACTTTAGGTGAATTTGCGAATCTTGTTCAAAATATAACTGTACTACTCAATGATAAGATTCTTGCTAAATATCGCTCCGTGCACTCAATTCAACCTTTGTGGCAAGACACTTTTTCTGAGAGAAATTATTGCTATCGCTTTAGCACTGAGATTTATCAATTTTCATGAAGGGTAATCCAAAGTGGAGAAAAATTTCTTTACAATCTTACCCTCTTTTTCCTTCTCTTTCGTTCTGCGGACCGCCTTTGCGTATTCTCGAGTTCATCAATCGGTGCTGAAATGACGCCCCCTAAAATGAGTCTCTTTTCCCGTTTAACCTCGTTCAAGGCTAGCGCCTCCTCTCTCTGTTTAAGCTTCAACTGTAATAGGGGGGAAAAGTAAATATAAAGTCTAAATTTCGAGAACTGATGAATCGGTCAATTTACGGCAAACTTAATATCGCACTGAACTTCTCTGACGTATTGCTGTTGGTATTGCCATTGTATTTAAAAAAACAAGAGTATACGGAACAGGAACAGCCAAAGAAGTTTCATGAACTTGATGTTGACCGGATCCACCGCTTATCAATATCACTTTCCAGAACCTAACTATCGTCTACATGACAGATAGTTTAGTTCGAGCGACCAGAACGTCGCAGACGTCGGAATCATGGTTGGACCGCGCGGTCCATAAAAAGACTTTTTGCTGAAGTTCAGTCGTTCTTTTGGTAACATATATGTCAAATTAAGCCGCGACACCTAGCTTGAAGATCAGTCATACAGCGTGACCGTACAATGACGGTGTTGGAATAAGCGACAATATGCGATCCCAACTTTTGGCACTCCCCAGTCCAGCGTCAGCGGCGCTCGAAGACTTACTACATTTTCGTAAGAGACATTGGGATAAGAGCGTTTGTACACAAAACCGAAAAATAATGCTCTTCGATTTCTACATCATGTTTTCCAATGGAAAATGTGGACCTAAGTTTCTAAAGTTGAAGCATAATAATGATGTAGAAGAAATATTCGTTAGCCTTTGCTATGCTATAAGTCAGTTCTTGAGCGTTCAATACCACTGTTTTCTGCGTGGTAAAAGTGGTGAGCTGCGTTAACACGGCAGTGCGCCCGCACGCGACATACTTCGCGTTATTTTGGAGACAAGAAATTCTTTACTTTGCACACAACCCGCGGCGAAAAAGAAATTTGCGTCATGTAAGCAGATCAACAAAGATAAATAACACTGTATCACGCAGAAATAAGTTAATCCTAGCTTACACTGAAGCAGATTTTAGCAGATTTCCATGGATTAAAACTTGATCTTAATTAATTGGAGCTCGCAAAACAGCGATTCAATGAGGAAGAAAATGTGCAAAATCGGTTGACTGTCGAAGCTCTTTGCAAAACAGGATCAGCAGGCCTTTAATTTACTGTAAATAGTTAAGCGGTACGAACCAATGGGATTAATCAATTTATCAGTACCTTGGTGTTTGCAGACGATTTCAGACGATCTGTGAATCAATGACACTTAGTCTATCAGATTGCTATGTGCGTATCTACAGATCTTTCCTCAGTTACGTAGTAAAAATGTAAGTAATATGTTCACAATAATGAGGTTGGACGTGAACCGATGGCTTTATTGTAACACTGAACAATAATATTTTGACAGGATAGTGAAGTTACAAGTCGTGGCGCCCTCTTAAACTTGATAATCTGCTAAGTATTAAGCCTACATTTCCCACAGGTGTGACTGTGAGAGAGATAGAGGAGGCATTTTGAAATTCATGATTTTTGTTAATTTTTCAAACCAAGAATTATACATTGCATTGACGTATACAAGACAGTGTTAGCGTTGCGATACTTATCTCTGTGACCGTGTGGTCAAAAAGCACGGTCTTACACAAGATGATAATTTGAAGAGGTGATTATTATAGGGGTTCGTAAACCATTCTCATATTATTTGAAATTGCAAATTTCACACACGATGAAGGCATGTCGATACACCGCGCCATGTTTTTGTGACGTAGACAGCAGGAATTGCTTACCTCATGGTCTTCCTTGATCCTCTTCTTCAATTTCTGCATGTAACGTTTGTCGTTCAGTTTCACATCGTCAGAGCCCATCAAGGCGAAGAGACGCTGGGTGTGGGTTTGATGTGAGTAGGCCATTGCACAGAACAAGTACTGCAAAAAGAAAAAGACAAAAAATATGAACTTCACAGTTGACCTTTGACACAACAAACCAAACCAGTGTCAGCTTGTGTTTTTAAAAGGTACATCGGTGATTATTTTTGACATGTTTTCCAGTACTTTTGTTCGTTTTTATGGAGTTGCTCAATCTAATCCCAAAATCCTGTTTATCTAGGGTCTATGCGTAGACAGACAGGCAGCTGTCGCCTACTGTCGGACAGGTCGATGACTCTTTCGTCAGATTTTTGATAAAATGATTAAATAAGACACCGTATGATAGAAGTCTACTCAGTGACTTCAGAAAGTATATTTGATCACAAAAATTACATTTGCGTCGATCTTCATTCTTTCCGCTTCTTAATTTCTATCTCCTTTCGTTGCTATCTTTTAAATTATTAAAATCAATTTGTCCAACGTCGCGCAACAATTGGTCTAAGGCGGGCACTGCATGTGATGTGTACAGGATAGAATTATTAATCGACTACAAACTTCGTAAGAACAGGCACAGAAAAACTAATTAACTCCGTCTAATTCCATCTAACTGTTAATTTCCTATGTAAATGAAATGTATTAATGAGCACATCAACCGATAATAAGTCATTAGGCTTATCATTGGAGAATGTACATTGGTCCAATATTGTGCATCATGTATCCAATGTACCTCAAAGGTACATCCTTGTGATGCTGGCAAGGTAGGTTGCTATGGCAATGCACTTTCACTATGGTCGATCATGCGCAGACGCAGTGACTGGGACACAAGAAACACCTTTAGTCAACCTGGTGAAGTGGGAATCCCAAACTGAGGCTGTATAAAGAGGGTGCATTTTGAGTACGACCCCTGGGAGGCGATCGCAACAGAGAATCTGGTCCCCTCTAACATTTTAGCATCTCGATTTTATGCATCGGTGATAGCACAACAAAACCATCCTGATAACCTATCCATAATAATCTAAATAGCCATTTATTTCTACATCCATTAATAGGTGCCAAATAACTGACAAACAAAAGAGACCGGAAAGTCTACAATTGAGCCATACATCAACTATTTAACATACTCTCCGTCAGCAAAGTTTGTGGATATTTCCCTCTTTCAGAAACCAAATCTCATAGTCTATAAAAACGACAAGCTAAAAGATTCTTCTATCTTCTCTCGTATGTATGATATTAATCTTGTAGCACACTGAACTAGTTATCAAATAACTGCCCCTTTACAAAAACCTTCCTGAGATATTTAAATATGAATGATATGAATCGATCCGCTTATCAAAATTCTTTCATTTCAACCTGCGGGTAACTAATCTACTAAATTGGCAACGAAAAGTTTCAGCATGGCTTTCACAAGCCACAATATACCCGCCTATAAGCTATTTACTCACCAGTTTATTCTCGTATATATATATATATATATATATATATATATATATATATATATATATATATATATATATATATATATATATATATATAATAGTAAGTATATATAATGGTACGTCTCAAACATGTAAATTTGAGTGTAGAGCTAAGAATCCTTTCACTTCTGTCTGAAGATTGCAGGATGCATGAAACTTGAACAGTTATTATTACTTCGTACTTGAAATTAATTATTTGTATATATATATATATATATATATATATATATATATATATGCTGTCGTCATTATTGTTAAACAAAATTGAGAGGCAATATGGAACGAACAATCTTATTGTTAAAATTATGTTTACAACATTACATGAAAATTACAGAATCATTGCTTGTGCTTCACAATCAGCTGTGAAATCAATATTAGTTGCATGCAGGAACATTCATTACGTTATTATCTGTTTCAATGGTTTCATCTTTTGTGGGACGAAAAGTGATATCTATTGAGTATGCACATTCGCCATTTAATTTCACATTGTCAAAAAATGGGTCAAGGTTTTGCCTTTGCCAATTAAAGTTTCACCCTAAAGAGATCAATATCAAACATGAATATTATTACACGCGCCCTCTACTTGTATGCTATGTAACGAAATTGCTATTTAAGAAACAGTAAATAATTTTTATTATACTTTTTTGCGTGATAGGTTAGATGAAACAGTATCCAACTATAAAATTAGGGATCTCTCTCTCTCTCTCTCTCTCTCTCTCTCTCTCTCTCTCTCTCTCAAAATTACGGAATCAACTACACTTTACATCATCGATGTTGTTTACAGTCACGATTAAATATCGATGATATACGATGATATATTCGCACGTGCGTACACCACACTGACAGACAGACACACACACACACTTAGAACCAGCCAGATAGACGATAAAAATAAGTACACGTTCAGCTCTACTGCAAAATAGTAATGAAAAATGGCAGTTTGAAATGTCGATAGAGGGCAGAAAAAATAAGTTTCGATAGTAGCTTCAACATGGATACTACTGTCTCTTGGCTTTCTAATTAATTGGTAAATACAAGATGTACAGTTCGCCTTGTCAATCGCGGCCTCTCAGATCAGATCAAAACTGTTATCATTGGTCGTGAATTCAGCTCCGGAAGTTCTTTTACATTTCGATATCGCATTGCGTGCAATTTTGTTTTGAAAACTACGTTCATTTCAAAGAGATGGTTCTAGAGTATGATTGTGATCATTTAAAATGTTTCATTGGAGGAACTATAGCCTGGGTTTCGGCTGGAGTTTCACATTGTCACCCAAAAATACATTGGTACACATTTGTATTAAATAGAGCCTGGAGATTATCTCGCCGTTTGTTCAATATGTCTTACCTTTTTGCGATATTAATTTCTGCTGAAACACACATAATTGCGATACTTCAATTTCCCCCCAAAAATACTGATTGCTATTGTGATGTCATAGTCGGTTTAACATGTATATGTAGTTGATTAATATTACATGAAAACGAAACAGAAAAATTTGAAAAGATGTTGTTTTGAAAGAAAGATTAATCGCCAACAAACACAAAGAAAGATAATACTTCGCTGGTGAACCTTTTACTATAATGAGATCGATATTTTGTTCATAAGGGTAATGGCAAAGGTTCTTACAGGGGACCATAGACTTTGAATTTGACAAAAGAAACATGTGCAAGGTCACTTTCCCATGCAATAAGTATCATTTACAGTTGTATTATCGTGTACTGTATGTAAATTCACGTTGTTATTTTCTTGCGAAATAAAGGTATAACTATATCGAAGAGACAGTCTGAGAACACGTTTGCCCTAGAGAAGATACAATATCGCCCCGAGAGGATACAAGATCGTCCCTCTCTGCTTTCAGTCACGGGAAATCACCACAGTTACGGCAATTTGATAAATGTCGACAATAACACTAAATCCTAGGTTGTGTGTTCGTCGCTATGGCAACTCCCTGTGGCATCAATTCTTTGTTTGTCTTGTGTTATGGAAAATAATTACGGTGCCGATGATATACATTGAAATGTGAAAAACATCGGTGTCACCGTTTTAGGAGAAAATGGGGTCTTCCAATATATTTGGGTATGCAGAGGTTAAATTCTTAATGGCCCCCTGTGACAGGTACGGTGGACAGAATATACGGTAGAATGACCTCGCAATCCACAGGTTGTCACGTAGAATATGTCGTGATATTTGAACAGTGTCATTATTGTTATTGCCACATTCATTACGTCACCGATCATCACATTAGAACACGTGACATCACCATAATTCGACGATACATAGACTATAATCACACTGTGTTGACAAATTCGTTGTACAGTAGTTTTCGGTCTACATTGCGTCGGCGTTTCAATCAAGGCGTTTACCCGTCAGACGTATATAGCGTAAAAGATTGTTTAATTTGCCCACCTGAAAATGAAAGACTGCTGTAATGTTTAATCAGATAGTGCGTGTCAAGTAAACAAAAAATAGGGATGGGCTAAATTCCTATGAATGAAAGAAAAATGACCTCTTTGCCAAGCTACCTTGGTTGGGATAATCCAGGTAACTAGGCTGGGATGACAATGCCTGCCTGACTTGTCATTCTCTGACGCCCAATACGTCATTCCTGATAGCCAAGTAAAGCTTATTTATCCATCCATGAGAGAAAAATGGACAGCCAAAGTAAAATAAACATTGTCAAAGAAACCCGGAAAAAAGTCAAACTGAAAACAGATGCCGTAGAGAAACATAAGGGTCGATATTTCCGTGATTTTTCAATCCCTCTGAGTCCAGAGATTAATGCTGTTCAACAGAGATATCTCAAGGCCAAGGAGTGTTGCAAGTGGGCTTTACCATCAAGAATTATCACCTATGAACGAGCTGAGTACATTCCTGATGCCAAGTTTCTTGCATTGCTATTGTCTAGTTTGTAAAAATTATTACAATCATTGCATGGAACACCCGAATGGAATGTTTGTTTGTCCGTTTGTTTGTTTGCTCGTAGGTTACTTTTCTCGTACATGATCTCACCATCCTCAAGTTCTAGAGGTTGGTTGTGTCCCTTTGAGAGTAATAGATGTTCAATGGTCGTGTGGTGGCCACACTTCGTTTTTAGCCTGGTTATCTGAAAGTTGCTTAACTCATTTCTTCAAATTAAGCCAGGCAATGGGCTTTGGATAGGGCATCCCTGGGTTGTCTAGGATATCGGCTATTTTATATCTAAATGGGATTTGTTTCTTGATCTTCGGGGCTCACGCATTGATTGATTGATTGATTGATTCTGATCAATAGTTGTCAAGTCAAGACGGTTGTATATTACTGTATCCCGAGGGCGTACACAGTTTCGGGGGCACTGCACAGTATGGAAGGGAAAACATTTGGAATAGTTTTGCCATGATTCGATTGGCAAAATGCTGATATGTGAAATCTGATTTTCGCAATCAGCATATATTACTTGAAAAGCGAGTAAAGGTAAACAAAAAAGCGGGAACACTGAGAGAGAAAGATTCATGAACATAGAGGAGTCATATGTAATTGATGTCGCCTCTTCTAGATTTGCATGCCACAGAAATAGATTAATTTATTATGAACACAGAGGTAACAACAGGTTTAATGGACTTGAATCTTGTTTCTTCGGAATAGCAATCAATCACCCGCTAGACCGACACTTTCAATACAAGAAATACATGCCTCAGCGCATACGCCAGTGGAATACAAAACAAAACAATTTGTAAAGTAGCCAAGAATAATATCAATGGTGGAAAGTCGTGAGCGCCTTGCATGATTGCATTGTATTACGTCTGATTCTAATGCGATTGTTTCATGTCGTTGAAATACAACGACAACCGGTCAAAATGAGCTATCGATATTATAGCGATCTGTACAATGGTAATATTTCCATTACACCGCCAGACCATAATATTCTAAATGTTCACATATAATTTGGTATAGAGACACATAACCTCAAAATCTCCTATGCATATGCGTTCGAAACTCTTGCGCATAATCGCAAACAGCGACCATCAGCTGACATAAATCGCTGTGACATGTGTTACAAACACAAATAAATATGAAATCATTTATCTCTCCAATGTTTTTCAGGGTCGATATGGTTACTAACGATTACAGCGTAGTACATTATCGCTACGACAGCTCGTTTATTTTCGGGGTTCGTTATAAAGCATAGCTCGCAGGCATGCTGGGTATTTGCGTTCGGTGTTGGCCATGGCAACACAGCGGGAACCGCATTTGATAGCTATAAACTGCGCGTCTTCATCAACCAACAGACCTGACCGCCCAAGGCTCTCGTGGAAACTAAAACGATATGGGACGATTCCCATTCACGGTGTCTCCCATGGCAACCAACAGATTATATTGATAGATTTCATTCGAAACTGGTCTCTGTTCACCAAAACAAACTACAAACAACTTTGTTTTTGTTCAGTACTTTACTGCACTACATATTTTCATACTCACGCGACCAAAATTATTCCAAAACGCTACATAGATTATGATATTTATATCTTGGGGTTTTTTAAATGTTGGATGTGCGTACTAGTGTGGGACAGAGGCCAGAATAAATCTATCAATAGAGGGGATTGAAAGGAGATTTGATGACGATATAAGATGGCGAACATATGTTTATTGTCTAGGACACACGTCAGTAAACATATCTTTTATTCGGTCTCAACAGTAACATCTCTATTTCTTTCATGCTACGCTTGGAAATCCACCGCAAAATGGAGAAATCGTAGTTTTATCTGCATGTCAATTTCATTGAGAGTAATATTTGTGCAAGCGCACTCGAGCGAATCCATGTCATTTATCATAAATATCATAACACTAACAATAATTTCGAGTCGATTGTGTTCTCATTAACCGAGAGTAGCAGATAAATTGTAGTCAATGCCTCTTATTGGTTAATTTAAAATATTATCACATCAGCGTTGAATGATCGATTAGAAACCAATGGTCATTTTATGGAAAGGGGGACTTTTCTCCGAACATTTAGTTTAGTGTGTGAATAAGTTACATTGTAAGTATACAAGTAAAAAGTGCCTGTTGCGATACTTTTTTTCTCTCCAGGAAAAGTTACAACAATCAGAAGCAAATGAATAAGCACGGGTAAGGTACTTGAAGGCGTTTGTAGCTTGTCGATGAAGCAGCGCCATTACCCGAAATACAAAACAATCGATTTGACACATTTTATAACTCTCTCTCTCTCTCTCTCTCTCTCTCTCTCTCTCTCTCTCTCTCTCCACCTTAATAATTGTCGACGCACGCATTCCTTACATGGAAGGCATATATTTTGCGCTGCTTATTGTACTGTAACAACACAACTAATGATTACACAGCCTGGCCATTAAACCCCTCTCAACAGGATGCAATTTCTTTGATATTTATTGAATGCCAGGAAAAAACGACGCAGAAAAATATGTAGATTTATCCACATGGTAACCACATGTAACAATTGGGGGTGTGTAGTTTCGAAATAATTAAAAAGTAGCCCTTAATTGCACGCAGAAATGTCAGAAAGCCATATTTGTATTCAATTATTTCCCCTATTAATACCAGCGTGGCATTCCCTGTGTCTACAGAATATTTCTATTTCACATGTTTGTCAGCTGTAACTTCAGAAACGGAGGTATTTATTCAAAAGTCAGCGTCACCGCATACTTTGTTCGCGTCGACATCCCTGCTTAACGGTGCTTTGTTTCATACCACCCGGGTCACGTCGACGTCTCTGATTGATCGTCGCTGGCTTGAAATACATTTCCTGAAATGAGATTTTACTCCAGGTACGTGTAATTTGCTTGATTAAAATAGGTAAATTGCAGGGTTGTCCATTTATTACGCATGCGTCGGGCCGTCACAGTAAATTTTACTTGCCAGAAAACGTGTTCGGTATATGGTTTTCCATAAAGCTCACGTTTTCACAAAACAAAATGGTTTCTCAAAACACAATGGAAGCGAAATATGGTTGATAAAAGCAATAATAAATTCATTCGTGGCAATGTTAGCCCGCCAATCGCTTTAAAGAGTTGTTCCTCCCCCGCACAGAACGATATTTCATGCATGAACAGTTGACGTGTGTATACTGCAGTACATACCCAGTGGCCTGAATCCCCGGCCTGAATCACCGCCTGTTCATATCTCCATCACCTCGCAAGCAAATGCGTTGCTACGCCGGCCCGTATTGTTTACAAAGCAGGGCTTACGACGGCAAAAGCCGTTCATTTATATTGGAAATACTTCGCCTTATTGCTATGGGAATTCCGTCATGTTCATGTACACCCTACACGACAAACAACAAACAAAACTTTAGGACCGTGTGTTCGTTTTTACACTGGTTGCTCGTCAAAATTGAAGTTACAGACCGGAGATATTCTACCCCAGCATTGCTTCCGCTGACTAATAAAGCCTGCTTGATTGCGTACAAATATTATTAGCAAAGCTGCTACACGCAGTTAAACGGCGACAGTTGGTGATCATGCCTCATTGATTGGGTCTGATTAAAACGGCTGACAGGCGTTATGCTAACTCGTCGTCAACGCCATGAAAACCCACAATACAGACCCGCCACTTTGCTGCACACGATGATCCCTGCCATGCCACGTTGGACGTCGCATCATGTCAACAAAGTTGTTCGGTATATTTTAGACTCAGTCAATGAAATATATCAACTACACCAACTATCCGTTAGTATTAAAATTATGTCGAAAAATGCCAAGGACGTTTTCACTAGTGTACTACCAAGCGACGAACCTATTCGATACTACGATTCAGAGAGAGAGAGAGAGAGAGAGAGAGAGAGAGAGACTTACCGTTATACTCAAAAGAGCAACTGGGTCGTAGATGAAGGGAGTTGATGGCAAACTTGACACCAGTCGTGCTGTCCCCTTCACTCGGTCTTCGGTATAAGGCTCTGTTTGTGTGACGTCACCCTTGACGTGCTACTGTCAACACGGCGCTGTTTTACGGTCTCAAAGCATGGCGACACCTGTACGGAATGTGGAGATAAATTCGGTGCTCTCTTTTTTTAGAGAGTTGGAACTTCGGGTGCGCCTGCGCACTCGCGTCGTTCTGTCCATGGAATTCTAGCGACGACAAGAATGCGCTATGCGGCGTTCGTCTCCATGACCACGAAGCGGGTTCTATTCCAATCAGAGGCACTAGGCCTGTTGTACATACAATTTAAAAATAACTGAGTAATGGCCCGCACGACTAGAAAATGATTGTTTACACATAAGAAGGCAGAGAAATAGCTGTAAGCCTAACTTTTGATATTTTGTTCCTTTACAATGTTTTCTATTCTCCCTTAAACATGTCGCCGCTGAAATACAAAGCACTGCTAGGCTAGTGTACAAAATGTAATTTTATTGACAAATGGACTTTAAGTCATCTGCAGACGACAACATTGGATACGGCGACTTGCATGCAGTGCTGTGTTGACAAGCTGAGTACAGACATATCAACAGGCATTTTAATTTTGGGAATTGAACAAGAAACTTTTACCTACAAACAGAGAAAGCAATACTGGAGATCACAGATACATTACATCAACAGGTACAGTTTGTGGCGCTGTCATTGTATTTTAGAGATTTTGAGGAATCTCTAGAAGTATGCAAGATAGTCTGACATGATTCAAGTGAATGTTTTTCGAGCCGCTATTGTATTATTAGCACACAATACTCTATCTCGAAAATCGAGAAGAGAAGGAGGCCGTCAATTTTCTCGAATCGATTTGTGGCTCGCACTCTGCTTCACCTCGTTGCGTCACTCCTATGGTGAGTGACACTCGGTTTCTAGAGCTGTCATATCCACATTAATGGGGATGTGTGGGAAAAATGCTCGATGTTTACACTAAAACCATGAGGGGACATAAGAACATACAGTGACCTGTATGGGGAATAAATGTTTGTATATCTTTACTCTTGACATCTGGTCCTAACACGAGATCTCGCGAGAATGCGCATCTATAAAGACGGTAAGACTTTGGCGAACTCGACAAAGCAATATAGAGATTGAAATAATACTGAGTACATTTATCTTTTCAGTCGATTTGGACGATGTTATATCGAAAATCACAAGAAAATTGATACCTGTATGCGAATATTCACACCACTACGCTATTTCTGAAGTGCTGAGGGCATACAGACTCGAACGTGACCATAAACACGGGTCTATTTAGACTTGGTTCAAGTTGGAAATAAAATCATTTGTACTATGTCTCTTGTGTCTCTCCTATCTCATACAAAGCTATTTGGAAATTGACAGCCCAGGCCAGGCGTTACCTTCGAGTCTGCGCAGTAGTGAGTTAGTTTCTGCCGGATTGAAGAAACTCCCCTAGTAGCGTTCACTCACGCATGTCACATAAAAAAGAACACAAATCATCACGTTCACCCCACCAAAACATTCACAAATCACAGACTTGAACCAAGTCTAGGGTTTATTTGCGTATTACAGATAACCATTTTAGGATACTAAGCTCATTGTTTAAAACAGCATGTAATCTTCACAGGTAGAAGTAAGAAACACCATGTTGTAAACTTGATTGATGAATCCAAGATTTAATCATTTGAAGGGGTGACGTTTCTGCAGACTATCTGCTTATTTTGTAGAAAAAGATTCATCGCTGACTGTGAGTTTAGCTGCCTCTTCTTGTGCTTGCATGTATATGTGTCTGTGTGTCTACCTATCTCTATATCGGTAATTATCATCAAAGTGGCTCAATCTGGCACATCGTTCGCTGAAGTTCGCAATTCAAAACAACGTAGTGGTATGCGCTGTATGCAAAGACAGTATGCACAATATACATGCACCTTTGGAGACGGTTCTATTTTCACACGTGTAATTTTCTCTATTTTTCCAAGTATCTGAACGAGTCTCTGGATGACGTACAGCTGTCTCATTCAAAGCCGTGTCCGGCGTTCTCTTTATGACAGCAATTCGCGCCTGAAAATCACAAGGCGCACTTTCACTTCCATTTTGTAAAACATTTCATTACATGAGACCATTTTGTCTTCATCTACTTTCACATGAAGCAGGAAACTTTCTAGTTTCATCTAAAGCCACAAAGTCGCGAGTTGTTGACATGTTCTACGCACATTTTTCGAAATGTTAGTTATCAGTACCGGTCGACTTTAATTTTGGATGTGCTGAAAGAGTTGTTGACACACCGAATACAGTCGACAGTGCACGATTCTAACCGATAAACATCCTACAATGATAATGAGTTATTACCAGCTGATTTGCAATCTCCCATAATGCACTTCGTGAAAATGAATACATTTATGAAGAGGAAATAGAGGACTAGATGATTATTGTAGACAGAAAAAAATTAAGAAAGCGACGACGTTTGTATAGACATGTTTCAAGCGTGTGATTTAAAGTCAGTTTTTCTTGCATTTGTGATCAGTGTGCGTGAAAAGGTTCAAGTAGGGTGAACGAGACGCAACGGGAGTTATACTCGAAATCCGGGCGGGAGTAGGTATCGCATCCAGCTCTACTGATATGACGCTGTTGAAAAATGCAATGCCTTGAAAAATGATACAAAAATTAAAAAAACAATTCGGTTAAAGATGGGAACTTTATAACATTTTTTCAGTTTAAACTGAGCCTCGTAAATTTGAATATAACATAACTCATGAGGTGAGAAAATAGGCTAAACAATCCATCAAAAGAGTTCCCGTTGCTTTCATGAGGTTTTCCGCGTGGCCTTTGTTAATATTTCACAAATTAGGTAACTGTTCACATCTTGTATATTTCCCAACGCCGTACTGTGATGTAAATATTTGGTTTGCCCTTTCATCGTGCCTCGGTTTTAGCTCTCAACAGTCTTTTTTTACTCTTAGTTTTTTTTCAGAACTGGCTCGGGCATGACGATGGGATTATTGTAGCCAATACCACGTACTGGGACCGTCCATTGGGCTGTTGAATTGATGAAAGTTAAGAACTAGTTCCGCTTTCGAATATCGTGGAGCTAGGTAGCAGAAAAAAAATAGCTGACAGCAAGGTTGTGGGATTATATCTAATCCCCGTTCTAACCGTAGGTGGCGTTATTTCTATCAGCGCGAAAAAGAAGTGAGATAAAAACCAAGGTCCGCTGGACGATCTGTAAAAGGAAAAGATTATTTCAATTATTTGCAGCTAATCAACTTTAGCCATAGCAAGGGAACGAACATCTTGCGCTAATTATTGACTCTGGCTGTTTCGAAAGTGCAAAAAATACGATTGCATGGACTGTGAATGTGAAACTCTGATTACTGTACCCCTTAAAATATAGTACCTGATTTGCTGGGTTAATCAAGAATTCAGTTCGTTCCAAAATCTACCTGCAGAACACTAACACGGTATCATTCAGAAGTGCTCGTAAAGTTGACAAATAACAAGATTTAAGAATGTTGATCTTTGATATTTAAGATTTGTTACTCGTGTTTATAATCCTAAAGGACAACGACCTCTCAAGTGATTATTGTAGTTGGCAAACTCAAGTTCAAATAGTGGATTATATATTAATGCGTCTGAGTGTAGAGGTCTCCGTGATCCTAACTTGGAGGGGAGGGGACAAGCTGTGCATTTGAAGTACACCAAAACTTTAATAGTACAGCAGTTGTGGCGGAATGTCCATCTAGTGGGTTGAATCTATTTTTGTAATCACTGACAAATTGGCTATGAGATATTATTGCCGCTTAACCAGGGGCATTCCGGTACATGTGTCCCTCCCGGTACAGGCAGAGCTTTGATATGCCATTGTTTGTTAATGAGTGAGTGCTGGTATCAGAGACCACTTAAGTTATCGAGAATTCGCAAAATAAATATTCAAATCAGGCAAGCTCTGCCATGGAGGGATTGAACGCCGTAGGAAAATTTGCCATCCCAGGTGGTATCAAAATCACGGTATATGTTGTTGATCAGAGTGTAAGGTATACTCAAACTTTCAAGATCTCGTGTGTGTGCGGTCACGGCATTTTTACTGTGCAGCACTAGTGTTGTGACATCCTTGAAGATCCGGACCAGTGTTTTTTCAACATTCACTCGAAACAAACAGGGTTCGGTTCCTTTTGGGTATGTATGCCAAACGTTGTTTTCACCATAAATATTCTATTATTTCTTATTTTCGACGTAAAAAGTTACATGTCCGCATCCAAAGGAATTTCATAACACAATATCAGCACAAAAATCGACAGAACGCCATGTACACCTGATCGATCGAATATAATCCAAGTTTATTACGCATGTTTCCATGAAAAGTGAATGTGGCCTCAGCGAGATTCAAAATATTCTACAGATGTGTTGGGTTGAATTATTGTACAGGAGGACTTTATTTTCGTTCGTATGTTTTTAACTACAAGTACACCAGAACTACCTGCAGTGGTACTTCACTAGTAAGAAGAGGATACTCTTCTTTCAATATTTATCGCGTTTGTTCAGTAATGTACAAGATGATATACATTTCGTACTGAGGTACCTTGCCTCTGTCTCTCCCCCACCGATCAATCTAGCAATCTAACAATCTGCTTATGTCTTTCTATCTTTTTATGTCTGCCTTTTCCAGGTTTATCCAAAGATCTACCGAGAATGTTGCGTCATTTAGTTCTCCTGACCTCCATTGGGTTTGTCGCCTCTCTGCCTGGCCTAAGGTGAGCAAAAGACTTCAATCTTCTAAATTATGAGATTTGTTTTAGTTCTTTAAAAAACCAAACGCTCAAAATCCGTGTTGTTATTTCAGATTAAAGTATGACAAAAGCCGTTCAAAGTTTGCGAACTTGCCAATGCGTCTTTGTTTTGAAATGTTGTCGCAGAGATACAGTGAGTAAACAAGCTGTTCGAAGAAATATTTCGTAACACCAAGCTTGATTGGTCAATCACAGAATAGTACCGAGGTCGCAGCTCACGCTCGGATCGCGATCGGAGTGATTGAAGCACAAGTTGATAAACTTTAATTAAATAAATTTGAACTTAGTAAACAAGCGCAGTTACACAAGTCCTTGCAAAATTCGCAGAAGCCGAACTTAAAAATGATAATAGTTTCAAATACTTATATAATTAATTTGTGAGCCATTTCAAAACGTCATAAAATATATCATTAAGGATACATTGCAATTCTTATATAGACGTATGCGTATAGTTTATGCTAAATTTGTCCACGGTATTCCTTGTCCAAAGGGCTCAAAACATTGCCTTTATCGCTGACCTTGCGAGTCAGTATACCCTGTTCTATTATCTCATATTTTAAGCATGGAGGTATCTCCATATTTTAAAATTCCACATTTAACTGTTTCAGCGAAGACTACGTGAGGCCCTCGTTCTGTAGCGCCGAATGCCCAGAATTCGAGATTCTCTGTGCGCACGACAAATATGAAGTCAGACGCTACATTACTGGCACATGGGCTTCCACCAAAGTTAGGGGATTGACCCTAACAGAAGCCACGTCCAGGGGCTACTGGAAGTTGCGCAGCTACATTCAAGGGGCCAACGACCAAGGTAATATATCACGTGATCATTCATGGTTCACGGCAAGGTCTATTTTGGTGGGTCGAACTTTAGATCTTCTGTGAGAGGGTGTTGAAATGAAAAATAAATATCTGCATATCAAAATGTTTTTGTAGCCTGACTGCTTTTTCGAAAAAGTATTCGCGTCAGTGAATTCGATCAAGATATCGTTGTTGCCAGTACTAAAATCGCAAACCAGGTTGGCCATTTTATCGGCTTTATCGTACAATGCATGCTATCCCAACAGGTGTGAGAATTCCCATGACAACGCCAGTACTGATGACAGAAATATCAAGACGTCAATCAACCTGGGCAATGAAGGACTACACTGTGTCGTTCTTTCTCCCAAAGGAATTATGGGATAATGTACCAAAACCCACAGACCGCAAGGTAAATACTTACATATTGTAGTGTCTTTTGTGTATGCTGTTGGCTTACTTCACTGGACAGAAAAATCTTGAATGACAAACGTTTATCATGAAGGGTATGCTTCGACAAAATGACAACTTTCGAATATTCAAAATTGTGCACCGCTTTTCGAAGTGAGGTTATGATGCAGATTGGAATCAAAGTCCGATTCCAAACCGATCTTTTGTACACCTGCAAAGAGTTTCAAGAAATATCGCGTATTCAAATAATAATAGATATTGCAAGTGTTTACATTCTTTGTTGTTGTTTTCGGTAAAAACTGAATCAGTGAAACATGCTAATGCAACCTAGATCAAGTCTAGGACGTGTTTCCTTGCATATCCGCGATTAAATGTTCTAGATTGTTTGTGTACTGATTGAAAACTGTTTCTACCATTGTATAAAAGTCCAACGAACTTTGCCATTGATCATCGTTTTTAGTCACTGTGTTGTTGACAGGAAACCACTTCAAGTGCTATTTACTGATTATGGAAATTTGAAAGTGCCGTATGTCGCTGCTCTTTTCAAAGGAAGTGAAATGCTGATTCCACTAAGAGCATGTCATATCCGTATGTTCTACGTTCATGCGATGTGATTGGCCAGTTCGAAATCATCAGTTCGCCTGATTGGTCTGTTAAGAAGCGACACGATATACATTGGTCGGCTGGTTCGATGTTGTACGCAAACATTCCAAGCTGATTGCCATGTCTCCTTAGGTAGCAATATCGCCCAGCATACAGAGCTTTGTGATCTGGCGTTACACAGTAGAGGATGAGTACGAGTAAACGCTAGGAAAACTTTGGCCATTGCGCTGGGCTATCAGTACAAATGATATAGATATTTCTGTAACTTTAATGTAGAATGCGCCTCGGGGGCAGATATTCGGACTCTCAAACCTTTTCAATTCTTTTCTGATCTACCACTTGTGTGGGTTCATTTTGAAGCCCTTTGAGAAAGAAAAACTTCCACAGTCTAAGTTTTTTGAAAATTGATTTTTTTTCCCATAGAGTAACACACGGACTGTCAATCTTGGGTAATTTGTTGCTCTTGTACAAAAGTTGGCACGGTTACCCCCGATTTATTCTTGATTTTGATAGTGAACGGTTGAAAGCTTTCTTGAGGAAAATTTGAGCGAAAGTTTAAGTTTGAGGCGCATATTACCTTAAATTTAAACGAAACAGACTTCTTCTAAAACACGCACACTGCAGTACGTGACGTAGTGTGTTATCTTTGAAGCAGTGACACATGAGTAAACTACTTTGGCATCAATATTCTCGTCTCGTTAGAAATCTGTATACGGTGACGGATTGTAGAAAATGCAATTATTTATCATTCAGAATATAGCACGAGGTGAGAATTTCCCGTTGGATTATTCGAAAAGTGATCTGAAATTGTAAAAATATGTTTCAAGATGTGGCTTCTTCATTACTGTCTTGTGGGCATAAAAAAGTCAACTTCGTATTGATGGTGACCGCCTTACTTTGCATATTAAATACACAAACAAACAAACAAACAAACAAACAAACAAACAAACACACACAACACACAAAATTAAATAAATAAATAAATAAATAAGACAATCGTAGTCTTGTATCCAGATTTCTCACCAAAGCCTTAGGTATCAGCAGTCAGACAATATTCTGCAAATTTCAGACTATGATTTGTTTACCTCTCTCAGGTTTCCATCAAGGAGACCAAAGAATTCATCGCATTCGTCAGTGTTTTCGATGGATTCGCGACGGAGCCTATACCTTACCAAAAGTCTCAAGATCTCGCCAAAATCCTGACCGAGAACAAAGAACCGTACGCCACCGGCTACTACTACACCGCCGTTTACAACAGGTATGTCCTACTACTTCTCAGTCTATAGACACGTTGTTGACTATTAAAGGGGCAGCTTCATCTGTGTGCAAATTGACAAACTGCTCATTTTCAAAGAAATCACATAAATAGTCATGTCAACAACCACTGGTGCGAGAAGTAGGGATTGAGGACATTGGCTGTAATTTTCTCTAAAATTTTCCTGTGTTTTGTTGTTGAAAAAAATTATATTTGCTCCATCTTTTCCACGGCATATGTTGAAATACTGTGTAGTAGCCTGGTCAACACAACTCACTGTGTAGGATATGCAGTGCCACTGATGGCGAGTGAATTCTAGTCCGGACTGAAATTCAATATTGCCTGTAAAAGCTTACAGGGACTGTTAAAAAGTTTAACAGCATTCATTTCGTTGTATTTGGGAGTGAGTGGTGCAAGAAACTGTTTCAGTATTTCACAAACGGAACAATGCTGTTAGCAAAGACTTCAGGAGTCACAGTTAATGGAGATTTAAGAGCACTCTTAGCTTTGTGAGCATTAATTATAGAACCTAGGTGACATATGGCAATACCCCCCCCCCCCCCACTTACTGCTATGATGGTAATCAAATGTTTGCCACGTGATCGAAGGGGCAGATCGCACGAGCTTTATGTCAGTATAGAAATTCTTTTGGTTTTCCTTTTTCAGAAATGTATCATTTACATTCTAATTATTAAAAAAATAGCTCAAATTATCAGTATTTAACAAAAGTTTTGGTTGAAGCCTTCAGAACATGCACACAGCGAATTCCACGTATCATTCTGACCCATTCAGGAACGGAATGACAAAGCTCAATCATGCAGAAATGTATATTCTACACGTCGTCTGGCTTCTGTAATGTTAGACCAGGCTAGCTGATAGTTGTTTTTTGTTTGAATATTGTCAGTCCCCTTTCCTCTCTTCATACAGACCAACTGTATTGGAAGATCGTCACAATGAAGTATGGCTAGTCTTGGCGAACAACAAGATCGACTCGTACACATGTGTCTCAGGAACCACGGAGAAACCTGTCGACGAGAAACCGAAAGTGGAACCGCGAATTGATCAGTGTAAAAGTGAGTAATGCACCTGACCTTAAACGGCTGACGCGCCTCTTTTACAAAGTATTTGCATATTTTGTGGTACCTTTGGTAGAGGCGATGACATAATTCTCAGCTGTTCATTTTGTTGTGCGTTTTTCCCTTGCTAATATCATAATACTTACATTTTACCCAGCATACCTTGGCACACGTGGAAAAACAATCTCAGGTGCCCCACGCGTCTAGGTGCCCCACAGGGCGTTGTCTACATGTCCGTCCCCAGGGGTGGGTAGGTGTTTCGTTGTATCGCTAATAAAGATATATTCTACCAACCTTTGGTGTTTCGGTCTTAACTTAGCACTGCCCTTGACAATCTTGCGTATACGTTTATCAACATGCTGCGTCTATTATCTGATGAGTTTGAGTGCCTAATTAGCCAAAGTAATCAAGGGTAAATTACTAATCTGTGGACGCTCTCACCAGATTATCACCGGATTAAATTTGACAAAGTCAACAACGAACGCACCAGCAAGGTATAACTGAAGAAAGGGCTGAAACTCTCAAAAGCCGTGTCCAGAGGTGGTCCGTAAAACTAGTGGACACTTTATATTCATGTATTCAGAAACAAACAGAAGGCAAAACAAACTTGAATATTCATTTGTAAACGAACAGGTCGGAAAGGAGGACCTCCCAGGAATGCGTGGTATGTGTTGAACACACCTTGGTAACGTATCGGAGATGTGTTTATACTCTTCCTGCTGGCCCGGCAAAAACCACGTTGGTCGACGTGCCTAACACCGCATCGAACTGAATCAGACTTCACGGGTATATTGAAAAATTCCGTGTTAGTCGAGAACAAGAACGGAAAAGACTTTATTAACTCGACGTTCGAGCTCGCCTTCAACTTGTCCAGTTTATCAACTGCGTTCTTGCAATACGTACACTTTTGTATTAGTCTTCTTTTTCAAATAACAAAAGACATGTTTTACATACGACCGATTGTGTGCTCTGCAGTACAAGCAGTCTTGTGGGTTGGTGACTACGTGCCTGCAGATTTTATACACCGCGGTATTTTGCTTTGAATTTTTCAATTGACCCCATGAGCTAAGTTAAAACACTAACAAGAAGGTCGAGTGTTCTCTCTGTAAATCAAGAAGCATTTCGAACACGAACGATTCGGATATCTTGACCTTAACATTACCATGGATGTAACATCCATGACATTACTAGCTACGCAGCTCGAAAGTTATGCTCGGAAACAGGACGGGAACATTAGTCAAAGCCGGATTTTGCATGGAAAGCATGCAATGTACTGCATAATGCTTATGCTCCCTTGGGTCTGAGACTCCCGCCCTCTCGGCCATAAACGTCATTGAGCTGCCAAGAATATGATAGTGCAGTCGCGTGAATCTGTGTATATTTTGATACATTATTTTATCAATCCTTATACTCAACTACCTAACGCATCAAACAAGGGTCATGTCAGGTTCTTAGGACGTTCTCCAAAAGACATATAATCGATTAGTGTCGCGGAATGATTTTCACCAGGTTTGACGTTGAGACTAATAAATAACTGGTCGTCAGTGTGTCTTCGCATATCAAATCGACAAGTGTATTAGTAACTTCGAGGGATCACATCCTTCACTGTAAAGTTGTTTTTATACAAAACACATTTTCGAGAAAGCTGACGTGCAAGGGAAAGACACAGCAACTGAGTCCGACGGAGGCGCAAAAAACAGTGCATTCGCATTTGTGTCCGATGTACACATCTCTGTTATTCCATTCTATCAGTCGACGAAGCCTACGTCAAATTGTAGTGAACTCCGAGCAAAGTCCCACATAACATGTAAAGGCGAGCCAGTGGCCATATGATGATGGATTGCATAAACTTCGAAGTCTAACATCCTTAACTGTAAAGCTGCGGTTTTTATACAAAAAACACATTTTTGGTAAAGCGAATGTGCGAGGGAAAGACGGGGAAAGACACGGTGATCGCGCAACTGAGTCCGACAGCGGCGCAAGTAGTGTTTCCCCGACAGTCAGACATATACAGTATGCTATATCATGCATTTCTAAAGCGTGTCCAAACGTTGACATAAAAAGATATGTCCAAAAGGTTTTGATTATATATAGTTATTACATTGTTACGCAGGGTTTCACGCGGGTTCAAAACTGACATAAAAAGATATGGTGTCCAAAAAAATTCGTTTTATTCAGCTGACTGATTTATCGTCTTTGCTATCGCCTAAACATCCCCGTTTTCGTTCGACAAGACTGTGACATCAATATCTCCCCAACGTATAGATCAACCTGGTTGAGTATTACTATGCTTCCAATGTGTCTTCGCAGCTTTCATCTCGTCTTGAAACGAATAAGCATATATAAGGCATGAAAATACTTTTGCCGACTAGTCAGTTTTTATGTAACAAGCGGCGAGTTTCTTCCCCAAACGATGACCGGCTGTAGTCAAAAATACATAGATTGTCATGTCCGTGTTTATAAACACCGATGAGCTTGACCCTCGATCCCAAAGCATGTTGGCTAATTTGTTTACCTCTATCGATCATGTGGGCTTAAACTAAACATTTCTAAGGTCAAAGGTTTCTAGTTCCGGCTTCCGGTCTGACGGACCACATCGGGACACTGACTCCACCGCTTCGATTAGCGTCCTACAGCTCAAAGAAGCAACCGACGAAGGCATAAATTTGCCTGTCCCCGTTTAAACATGTCAGAAAACTGTTGACGTTCGAAAAATTAGGAAATGTTTATTGTAAAGTAGATTTCTGTGAACACGGCTTTTGAGAGTTTCAGCCCTTTCTTCAGTTATACCTTGCTGGTGCGTTCGTTGTTGACTTTGTCAAATTTAATCCGGTGATAATCTGGTGAGAACGTCCACAGATTAGTAATTTACCCTTGATTACTTTGGCTAATTAGGCACTCAAACTCATCAGATAATAGACGCAGCATGTTGATAAAACGTATACGCAAGATTGTCAAGGGCAGTGCTAAGTTAAGACCGAAACACCAAAGGTTGGTAGAATATATCTTTATTAGCGATACAACGAAACACCTACCCACCCCTGGGGATGGACATGTAGACAGCGCCCTGTAGGTGCCCGTTAATTGTAGCTAGCACAGCCTCTCGTAAATTCTCGTAAAACCGAAGAGCTGTAGGCTATCCAATTATATACACCAAACCTCTGGGTCGATCTTTTGCAGCATTCAGTCTCGGCTTGCCTCGTTTCCATGACTGCAAAGTTTCTTGCACGTGATGTATGCAGTATGATGTGATTTCCAGAAAGAAGTCAACAAACTTTTTGTTTATCTTATCAAAGCGGAAATGTGTGTTGTCGGCCAGATAACCGAAAGAAACCTTGTTATCGTGTGGAACCGATATTTTTAAAAGATAAAGAAAAGTCCGATAACCTCGTTTTGTTTTGCCGTAACCCCTACTCATTTACATATCCACAATAACGGGGAGTTGTTTTTCACTATTTCCTAAAAACGATGAAAGCCCTGCAAAAGGATCGGAAGGGCTGCGAAAAGTAAGGTTTCAGCAGCCATGAGGGCTTCATCGTTGTATTGACGGTCACTTCCCTCTTCCACCTTGATTTGAAAGCTCTTTCTTTTCGTCACATTTAACACCAGAAAATGAACACGGAGTTCTTGTTCTCTTCATGGCCATACCATTCAAAATTGGTTCCAACTGAGGCTATCTGTATGATACACAGTGAGGACCGTAAATCTTTAAAGGTCTGGTGAAATGCCCATGTTGCAAAATCACAGAAATACAGTTGATGGTCTATAAAACAGTTACATTCATTTCTTTTTTCGTTTAGCGCGCGTGATTATGAAATATGGCAAAAGAAAAATGCAATGTGGGCGTGTCCCTCAAGCCTCTCCGACCCAGTCGACTTTTTTCGGCTTTCCGAAGTTTGCCCGACACCGTATCTAATAACGGGAAGTAACTATTTCACACCTCCGTAAGCTTTCCACGGGGTAACTTCTAGGGTTTCCGCTTACATGATCAGTACAGTGTCCTCCTTCACCGGGAAGACGTTGTCGGTTGCATCATGGATGCATGCACAAGAATAAATTATCAACACATCAACCCTGTATCCACTTGTCTTTGTTTTAACGCTGAAAATTACGATTCTGGATCGCGATGCAAATTGACAGCAACATGGAACTTAAATGGGACCGCAATTAAAATGTACTACAACACCGAAGGTTGGGACCGCGATGCAAATCAACTGCATGAACAGCAACACTGAACGTTGGGACTGCCATTAAAATGCACTGGTCTACAACATGGAACGTCGGGACCGCAATGCAAATCGACAGTAACATAAAACGTAAATGGGACCGTGATTAAAATGCACAACGACACGGAAGGTTGGGACCGCGATGCAAATCAGCTGCATGAACAGCAACACTGAACGTTGGAACACGGTGGTTGGGACTACCATTAAAATGAACAACAACACGAAACGTAGAGATCGCGATACAAATCATCAAGGTAGATTTCTACCTCCATGATACATTTGCTATGGTTCCACGCTACAAGTTTTCGGATGTCTGTATGCTGATCCCATAAAATGCTGATGATAAAATTGCAGTCCGTCAGCCCAAGAGTTGCGTTTTGACACAATAGCTGAAAATTAAAATGAAATTACGGGAAGAAATTACAGGAAAGTTGAGTTTGTCAGGACTAAAATAAACTAAGAATTGCAATGCAGTTTACATTTTTTTTTCAGAAATGTCTCTTTCAGTTGAAAGCACCCTGAAGTATTTTCTATTGCGATGTTGACGGAAACAAGAGATAACTCTTACTTAATTTCCTCTGAAATCAAACTATTCCATAATTGCTTTTGCAAGTGTTTACCATCTCTGTTCAACTGTGCAATTTCAAGAGGACGAGACTAGATGGTGTGTGAACATTCACAAGTAGAGCCCCGGCCACCACCACCTTCACCACCCGGCTGTATGTTTTTTACTGGCCTTCAGCCTGAGTTCATGCGCATTAAGGTGCCGAGGAAAATACAATAGCAGAGATAGTTCTCGCCCCTCCCTACGCTTCACGTACTGGCTTTCAAAGGAGCAAAATAGTTGGACTGTATCTCTGTACCGGAATTTGCGGTTTCAATGTTGTTTATCCTTGGAGAGAATTTGCTAGTTTGGGGTCTCTTGGTCTTTACTTTCAATGAGGTAGTTGGGTAGATAAGATGGTCGAATCTAACGTCAATGATACCTAAGTGATATGGAGGTATAGCGTGAGTTCCCATTGGCAAAACAACAAGCCTCTTCACAGCAATATGTCCTAGCGGTGAAGTGCTCAAATATCTGACCGGCTCTCCAGAGGGCGCGAACCACATCCTAGCGACACGGGCATGTCAAGAAAAGCCAGAATTTGCTGAATGTTCCATTATGGCCATTGAAAACAATAAAAAAACCTAATCCTGTTGTGCATGAGCAAGTCTTGTTCCCGTATTCATGAGAGGATGTAAGAGCTTTTCACCGGTGTCTGCGCAGTCGAGGCTATTGTACTGTAAGTCTTACCAGCATTTTACTTTATTATCGCCATTACAAACCCTTTTTGGATTTATGTGAAAATTTTGTCTACTCGAAATTTTTGTTTTCCAGGAGTCGAATGTCCTGCCCATGAATTAGTAGAATCCTATGAAAATGGCATCGAGAAACGTCGCTATCCCGACTTTTTCGTGGTTACCAAGGAGATTCAATCGTGTTGGTTCGAGATGGCTGCTACGGAAGGATTCTGGGCACTCTTTAGATATATCAGCGGTAAGTTATTCCCAGCATACCTTGCACACCGACCAGGTTTCCAAGGCCCGGCCTCAGTTTCGAAGAGGTCGCTTAGGGACCGTTCAGTTTTTACGGCCAGGGGCGGCAAAATTCAGGGGGGGGTCATCGTAATTTTGGAATCCGCGAAGGGGGGGTCATCCCTTTTTCACTGGTAGGAAAGGTGGGGTCACCACATTTTCAAAAACATAATACCTAGAATAAAGTTCACTTTATGCCTTGGCCATGATCGACCCTCTTTACCGGCGGGCAGACGCCGCCCATTCCAATTAGGTTTACTTCGTGCATTGGCCATGATCGACCCTCTTTACCGGCGGGCCACCTTTGGTGGCCCACTACAATAAAGTTGACTTTACGTAATGGCCCATGACCCTCTTAACCGGATGGCTGCCTTTGGCGAACCACTCCAATAAAGTTTACTTCATACAATGTCCATGGACATAATTTGTCTATGGAAATGAAGTTAAAAATTGCCTTACAGTCGTCCTAATTAACAGACGTTTGCATGGATGTGGCTGAGAAGTTTGTGCACTGGCATCTCTGCTACATGAATAAAGTGCGCCACGTACCGGAGTTCAAATCCAAACCGTGCGGGTAAATTTGACATATGGGTTTTGGTTATTTTTCAGCAGGGGGGGGGTCATCAATTTTTTTCGTCTGACAAAGGGGGGGGTTTCATCTTTTTTTCACGAAAAATGCAGGGGGGTCTATATTTTTTTGAATACCGGCGACAAGATTTTGCTGCCCCCCCCCCCCCAGGCCGTAAAACCTGAACGGTCCCTTTCGTAGATCAACGAGGGATACTCGCAGAGTTTTCGCTCACCACCGCACCGTGGAACAGCATCTCTTCTGCAATTCCGCTCGGGGTGAAGAAAATGAAGCGTCACATGATGCATCTTAAATCTCTGCTTAAAAATGAACTGAAACAGAAATATGATGACAGATATTCGGATATCTAGCACGTGAAATGTGTAATCATTAGGCAAACGGCTTCTTTCCGACAAACTCAAGAACGCTGACAGACAGCTTAAAGTACAACACCTTTATATATTGTATTAACATATTTTGGTTTTATTTCTGTGTACTTTGACATGAAAATGACGCCATAAAAACAGTATCTTTATAACCTTGAATATTCATATTTTAGCTCATACGTCTTTGTCACCATTCAGTCATTCAACTTAGCGGCATTCGACATTAATTCATGATATTTCTCCATCACTTTAAAAACATTCATCAGGAGAGAATGACAGGGAAGTGAAAATACCAATGACAGCCCCAGTTGCCATGACAGTCAAAGACAATAAGGAAGAGAAAAAGAAGGATAAAAGTGAAGAGGGGACAAATTGTGCACGTAGTTTCACTATGTCATTCTACATCCCACAAGCATACCAAGACGATCCACCTCAACCAACAGAGGTAAGCATGCGCACTGACGACATCACGTGGATTCATATATATGCTTACTTTTTAAACCAATCATACTTCTCTTACCGTGGCTCAATGGTCGAACACATGTAAGCCAGCTCCTTGGATTGACTCATATTGATTTCTCGTGAACAATGTCTGTGTATATTCTGCTTATTGTCTATAACAGTTATTAAGTCAAGGCATTATCCATGACAAAATTTATCGCTCTAAGTATACAAGATACATGCATTCATAGCTTTGCGTTGTTTGGCGCCATTTATTTATTTATTTATTTATTTATTTATTTATTTATTTATTTATTTATTTACACTTTTATTGAACGGCCGAGTTACTTGTACAGTAATTTTCATCGGGGCTAAAGCAAAATTACAATAATTACATCTACAGAGGAACATTCATTTTCACATAGTCTTTCAAGTCAGATTTAAAGGTGTACAGAACAGTAGTTTGTTTGATTTCAATTGGTAAAGCATTCCACAGTTTGGCAGCACGGTATTGAAAGCTACGTTGACCATATTTTGAGAAGCATCTAGGTACATAAGAATCCTGGCGAGAAGTAGACCGTGTATGATGACTATGTACATCACTCTGAGCGGTAAACAAATCAGATAAATACTGTGGACCATACCCTTTCAAACATTTAAATGTTTCAATTGCGGTGAAGTAAAATATTCGTTGTCTGACAGACATGACATTAAGTAATGAAAATAAATCCACTGAAGGGAAATCAAACGGAAGTTCAAAAAGCGTACGTAGAGCTCTTTTCTGAAGTATAAACACTTTATCAATATTCTTAACTGTTGTGTTCCCCCAAACTACACAGCAATAATCAAGAATACTCTGGAATAGACCATAGTACAGTACTATACGCTGATCAAAAGGAATATAAGTACGAAGTTTACGTAAAAATCCAATGCGCATACTCAATTTCTTGCATAAATTATCAATATGAACATCCCAGGATTGAATTTCTGCAGGACGGTATGACCATTCGCAGAGTCCAGAACATCACCGTCTATGTCAAAGAGTACGGCGGTTGGGTGACACCGCTGATAATGGACTTGAAACACAGGCAAGCCAAGAGACAGCTTGATTCGTTGGGTCTCTGCTACACCAAGAAACAATTCATCTCCCTTGGTTACGACTCCCCCACAACACTGTTCAACAGGAGGAACGAGATTTGGATGATCGCATGTGAGAACGGTCTGGATGATGATCAAACGGTAGCTCCAACGACAGGTTTGCCAACCACTGAGGCCATAATTGCAGATGACACCGCAACCGTGCCAGATGAAGCCACAACGTCGAGCAAAGTCGTTGTTCCTGTTGATACTATCGAAGAGATTGATGTGGGACCTGCACCGCCAAGGTAAAGAGATCATTCTTCTTTTCCTGTTTCTACTTGTGTTTGTTTGTTTGTTTGTTTGTTTGTTTGTTCGTTTGTTTGTTTGTTTGTTTAGGTTTTATGCCCAGATGGAGAGTTTCGCTCTATTTTCACCTTTGTGGCTGTAATTATCTGTACGTTTTCTTGGATTACGTCTCCGTTCTAAAACGATCACCTTTCAAAAGTCTTGATATGCACGTTAATGTTTTGAAAGTTTGATGGCATTCTGTTCTCCGTTTTCTTCATTTTCAGCTCATTTCCAGTCTGCACCGACAGAAACATCATCTGTCCAGAATTCGACGCCAGCGAACGAGAGGGCCAGGTAGCAAAGAGAAAGTACAGAGAAAGTAAATGGATCGGCAAAACTTTGCAAGCTTGTGACGTCAATGAGGCACAAATGGTAGCATCTCGCTCTCTCGTCAATTATTTCAATGGTAAATATTGTGACATTGGTTAAGAGCCCAAGGGGCATAGATTTTATGCACTTTCACAGAGTTAAATATTTTTCTCACTGCCTCCACGTTACACCTTAGCACTGTCGGCTGCGTTCTTGCTGATATGTTCACCATATGCCGTCTTGATTACGTAAATTCAAAGTTATAACTATCATTTGAAGAGCGCCCTCATCATTGCGTAGCAGAACTAATAGCCTGTTGTTTTCACAAAAACCATTCCTAAAACAAACTTTCGTACAATACCAGTGAATGAAAACCAAACGTCCACTTTATCATATTCCTTTAACATTATATTTACATGGCATGAAATAATTTTCAAAAGCTATACGAAGCTGTACGTTGAAATTACATATGTGTATTTTGAGATGCATTCCAATATATTAATCGTACATCTAAATTTACTAGTACTTACTTAATTTTACGTAATTACAATTCATCTCTCATTATTTAGTACAATTATGTGACAATGATTCGAAACAAAACATGGAAATAATGTGAAAAACTGCTGCAACCGAGGCTTTTATTCAACTGGAGACGGAGAGAAAGAAGGTAATAAACTCACACGGAAGCAAATCATCCCCGAACAGGGTGTACACAATGCTCTAAGTTCAAGTTCACACGCTTTGAAGTCTCACATGAAGCGCGTTTCACTGATCATTTCGATATTTTCTACTGGAAGGAATGAACACTATGGAGGCCGAGATCCCGATGACAGCCCCGGTTCTGATCACCGTACACGCGTCACAGAAGGGCGACAGAGGGTGTAACAACACATACACTGTATCATTTTACATTCCTGAGGAATTCCATGACGAGACTCCGGAGCCAGAGGACGATGACCTTTACATCTCTCTTCTCATGCCGCACGTTTTCGTACAGGTGCGCAGACAATATGGTATTAAAACCATCCTCACGACTTGTGTGTAGAGTTCTCCCCATTGAAATTCTGGGGAGGTATGATACTTTTTAAAGAGTGGATATTATTGATGAACTTGCGGAAACCTCATTCCATATCGTCGTCATAACATTTTCACTTGTAACATCATTTATAGCTTCAACAAAACTGCGATCTGTCATTTAAAAGTTACAACAAGGCGGATGAGCATGCCACAACGGTAAAGGCAACCGATGCATAGACCACGCCCCCAACGACGTGATGGAAGAAACCTCTCCTCTTGAGATGCACACTCGTGATGTGACACCAATCTGTGATGTCAATGATATCTTAAAAAGTAACACTGTAAACTTTATCATTTCTATGTTCTTAACAAACAGGGTTTCGATTCATGGACTACAGTCAATAAAATAGAAGACACAGCCGATGAAATGAAAGATGAACTCGTTGATGACAACACATGCCAATCGGTAGAGCCGACGTTTTATTACGTAGCAGGTAGGTCACCCACTGTCATTTTGTAGAATTTATGACCATATTTCTTGACAAAAACGCCTCAAGCTCCGACCATTTCTCTCACTGATTCTTTTTTGTTTATCCAACTTTCTTGTCACTTATCTTTGCCAGCGCCATGCCACTCACTGTATATAGGCTATGGCCCAGGGTTTGAATAACGGGAAACGATCGATCAGCCATGTAGCTTTCTGTGTTTGGCTACAGCCGATGTTTCACAATATAGAGATGTTTTGAAAAAATATATATACTTCATACTACTATTTTCTGTTGTGTGTTAATTGTTTATGGTGGCGCTTGTTCAGTATTTCTTTTCTCATCTCATGTACTTTTATTCAATCTGTGCACTTAAAACAGGATATGACAGGCCCTTCAGCTCGCATCAACCATACTCCGAGGTCTGGATACCAGCAAAGTTCTGTTTTGAAGACGATCTCTTCAACGTAGACAGACAAGTAAGTACTGGACTTCATTATAATTTTTTTCCATTTCAACCCTGAGACCTTGTCACACGTACTACCGAAGACTACTAACAGCCTAAATGAAACGAATCTGTCAGGAAGCGAAAGGGACAACGACTGTAACTATTCATTACATCTTTGTATGGAGAAATTGAACACTCGCCATGTCGACATCATTTTGGGCAGAACAAGAAATTGTACTTGTGGGTTTATATGATGAAATAAACCAATGGAATACAATACAATACAATACAATACAATACAATACAATACAATACAATACAATACAATACAATACATCAGAGATGAATTATATGTAAACTCTGATGGGTTGCAACAAGATCTTGACATAAGTGTATTTTGAAGACTGCAACCGCAGACTCTGAAACACACACATCATGAGGTCTTTGCTGCAACGTGTGAATAAAATACAAAAAATTGCGCTCATTGGCTAACGAGACAGTCCTCGCAAATTTAAAGTTATACTTCAAGTACTCATTAAGTTAATACACCATAATGATTCTTTCCTCTTTAAGCAAGGGCGAGTTGTCCTTTAATGAACCATAAAATCTTTCTACCCAGTTAAACAGGCTGAAAAAGAAGCGACTGTTTGCAGACCCAGCGTTTGACGGTTTGGAATACAAGCCTCCAGTGTGTTCTGATGATCCAGCCCTATGCCCGCCAAACAATGTTGACAGAATACATCTGCACTACGAAGAGAGAACTTACAGACTAGGTAGGCTACCATCACACCATGAGAAGAGTTTATCGAGGATGGTCTGAAGTTTTGTATACTAACTACTATTGTGAACATGTTTGGGTACGCCGTCGATAAAATGCATTTGGGAATGTGGAATATGATATTTGGGAATATGATAAATGTACTCTGTTCCCTTCTCTTTGAAATTTGAAGGGATTCATTCAGTCGCTCGCGCTATTTGTGCAGGCATCGTTTTGTCGACTTTATATTCTCATGGAAAAGTCAGTTCTTTTATAACATTGAAACATGCTGTTCTATGACTGCCTTCGACCTAGCTTACAATTGAAGGGCAGATAGAGAAAACGACGACAGATTTTCTGGTATCTGTCAAAATATAACTCTGGCTGTTATAAACTTCAAACCGACAGCCTACTTATCGAGGTTTCGATTAACATTCACACTAGGATCGATCAACATTACTTGAAAATTCATCGATGATTTTGAGAGGATATTAATAGCCTTAGAAAAACGCAATAACAGCGACGCTGTCTCTTGACAGATAGGGAAAGCTGCTTCAGTCACGAAAATGGCGTCGATTACCGTGGTACGGTATCCACAACCCTATCGGGCAAGACCTGTCAGAAATGGAGCGAGCAGACTCCCCATGAACACAACCGATTGCCAACGGACTTTCCATTCGCTGGGCTAGGGGATCACAACTACTGCCGTAACCCGGATGCAGAGCCCAAACCCTGGTGTTACACCACAGACCCAGAGACAAGATGGGACTATTGTGATGTCGGAGAAGTTGGAGAGCAATGCGGTAATTACTCTTTCCACCGCCCCCTTCTCGCTCTTCGTCCCCTCTCTCTCTCTCTCTCTCTCTCTCTCTCTCTCTCTCTCTCTCTCTCTCTCTCTCCATCTATCCATCATTCTACCCCAATCCACTTATATCTTTCTCTTCTACCCACTCACATTCGCATAATCTTAAACATATATTAAATTGGCGGTTCTTTCACCCGATTCGCCTTTCCCTTCTTATATTTCTCCCTGCCACTGTAAACGTCTATTTAGGCAGCCCCTCAACCAACCCGGTGAGCTGTTCTAATGTGGTAAACTCACTTATGTTTTAGCCTCTCCGGCCTTGTACGGGTCATAGTGCCTCCATCTGATAGCATTGGCGAATTCCTGTATAGGAATGACGATGTTGCTCCCATCATGTCACAGAAAAACACCAAACCAAGCGACCCTTTAAAGTAGAATATTCATTAGGGACAGACATTCGGACTTAAATTTTACAGTGTTCATGTCTTGTTTGTCATCATTGCGTAAGTGAAAATTGAAATTTGAAAATTGAAATTTGAATTTCCTTATACTGTTGATACAGGCAAGGTGGCCATCAGGAATATAAAACGTCGGTAAATGGAGTAATGTATTCCTTGCAACCTAAATTTTGCACAGCGACCCATGATTATGAGCAAAAATTTTGAACGAAAGCTTAACGCTTTCTGTTTCGACCCGCATTCCACCTATACTTGAACAAATTTTATGCTAGGCGATTGTGCAGTCCGTCTTTCGGGGGTTCATAAAATATTCCTGACGATCGCTGAATTTACTAGATATATTCATCCGTGGCGGTGTATCGTGGTCAATCACCGGGAAATATCGTCTCGTTCATTAACAGAACTAGCGACTTTCTCAACCAACACATGTGCCTTTGTTGTCTAGTCCCATCTCTAAATTATCTCTGTCTCAATAGGTACCAAGTGGGCATGCGTGGATGCCACGGCTTGTAACTTCAGGAGTGCCTTCAGAAAGACGAACATTTTGTTATCTAGCTACGCAACTCCTGAAGGGAATCGAGACGGCATTGAGTTCAGTAGGGGACACCCAGATGTTTACCAGGTATCTTTAATACATGTGATTACTGTTGTGAACAAACAGGGTCATATCTGCCTTCTTTCAGGACAACAGATTCACCTGTGTAACACAAGTACTTGCCTCATCTTATAGTGTACGCACGACATAAGCACTTCCCAAGCTTTTAACTGAAAATTTTGCTGTTCATCACTCAGTCAATGGCCGTCAACACTAAGCAAACAAACTTGAAATGGGGAACTAGAGAAGGCTTATTTACATGTATCGTGTGGACCGAAGGACTCACCGCTTGAGGGCGGGCGAGCCGCGGTTTAGCAGAATTTCCGACGTGATAAAAAAATTCGTTTGAATAAATGAGAAAAAAGTTTCATGATACAGCTATCATCGTTAGCATCTGCAGGTTGTATATTTTATCTTTTTTGTTGCAGATGAAAATATCTGACTTAAATGTGGCATCTTGCGATAAAGACTACAAAGTGTGTTCATACCTGCCACTAGAGTTTCAAGACTCACCCCCACAGCCAGTTGATCCTCGGGTAAGTCGGCAACCTGTTACTCGTAATTATACATGGGACGTGCCTGTTGCTGAATGATGGGGAGTGCTGTAACTGCAAAGTAGCATTTGAGGGGTTTTAACCACAAACCCTAAAAAAGATAGTTTGAACCTAGTAAAACCAGTTTCACTTCCTAGTGATTTTTAACTATACTATTTCTCCTTCATTACGCGATTCAGATGGGGATATTAAACTCCAATAACTTATACAGTCTCTATACCATCCTATGTACTTAAAAGCTATGAACTTCTTGTGTCTTCCAACAGGTAAGCATTGAAGAAATGCCCCTGACTTCCTTTTACGTCTCTGCATTCGGTGGTCACGTTTCTGATTACGTCATCAGCCGTGAAGTTCGTACTTTGCAGTCATATCTTGAGGACGATGAAGTGGACAGCACCTCCCTAGTAAGTAAATTTGCACATCAAGCAACCATCCCGTCGATGTCCTTGCAACATGATTAAAGTTTGATTAGATCTTGACTGTTACTCTGCTATGTACATTCAAGTGTTTCGTGGAATGCAAGTGTGCAAATAAATCTCATGGGTGATGTGGATCGGTCTCCAAATTTTAATCATAGACCCTCAAGAAAAACGTTTTTCGAGGGTCTATGTTTAAATTAAGACCGGCGAAGCAGTGTTTATGAGTGTTTATCCATATCTACTCCGGAACAGTTTCTAGGGCTGTGTTTACGGTTTACCATACAAGATAAGCGTACTGTATGACCATACATTATCATCAGGAACAATGTACCTATCCTATCATGAAATGGCATATCTACAGTAACACCACTCGTTTAAACAGAATACCCTCCAGACTTTGACGTACACCTTTAAGAACTCATTACCTCTGCCTCACACACACACACACACACACACACACACACACACACACACACACACACACACACAATTGAAGTTCGTACATTTGATCGATGTTAATTCTGCAAACGCCGTGTTTGTCTTCCAGGACGTCCTTTTCATGGCTACGTACAACTCACCGAGACGTATCGAAGACAAGTACAACGAAATCTGGCTCCCTGTACTCAGAGAATAAGACATGACGGCACACATGTCACAGAATGCACAGCAATTCTAATTCTTGTGGCATCATGACTCTGTGAACTAATAGAGTGGTTGATATAACACTAGTAGTGACATGCATGTATTCCCATGTGTATCCCATATTTGCTAATCACAGGTAAAATGTACAAAACCTATCCAAAATGTCTGTAAGGTGAAAAACTATAGCGAGGACATGAGAATTTGTTCCTGAATTTATGTAGCCGTTCGCTAAATCTAGTGCCACATTTCTCAATATATTACATATACTGGGTTGAGAAAAATACCATTTGTTTAGTAGCTTTATTTTTTAATGTAATGATATTTTAATCTTGAACGTCATCAAGAAGAAAGAGACAAAATAATACCATTTAAACCCTGAAATTTGCATCACTGATTTTATGAAGATCTTTACAGTTTTGTGGAGTTACACCACGGTTACTGTACTAGATAGCGACGTTTTTGTGTTTTTTGTTCTTAGCTTTTGTATTCAGAATAAATTTTTAGCAAAGCAGTCATGTTTTGTCTCTGTTATTATATAATCGTCTCATTATTACCAGAACTCTATCAGGTTTACGCGCGGCGATTTTTGAGTCTGTAACTCTTAAAAAGTGATTCGTAACACAAAGACATCGCCTTGTCTGTGGTATCCTTTCCAAACCAGCGAGTGGCCCGATCGTTTTCAAAGAAAGTGACTTCTAATGTATTCGAAATTACAGCTGAAGTCCCACCAGCAACTTTTGATGTATTTTGCAATGTCTCTTGTTCTGTTTGCAAAGTACAGGTCTTATTCTATTCCCCACATCTTGTCAAAATGCATCGTGTTCAACTCGTCAACACAGCATTGTACGTACATGTATGTTGAATGGTAGTGCGGTTGATTTTAGTCAGCATATTGTAAGCAGTGCGTCGTTTAGCAATACCAGTACAATACGTTGTACTTCAAAACACACTTTAAGGAAAAGAATAAGGAGAATGTATTTATTTCGTAGAACAAAAAGAGTGGGAGAATGAATGATAACAGTCAAGTCTTCGTATTGGCCATACTTTGCATAACGTTAAAGAGCACAAGGCAACAGAACCTAACTCTGCGCAGCATGTATAACGTTTGGAAGGTGTACACTTCTTTGACATTCAACAGTCCTTTATGCAGCAAGAAATTGTCCGATGCGAGTACAAATATTGTCGCCTAATATTCCGTCCCAACACGTAAGGTAACTGGCCGTCCTGTTTACTGACCTCAGAGTTGCGTAATTGGATATCGTTGTACCAGTACCTTTGACAGCTCATGCAGAAAAAAACATCATAAAGAGAGGCTAGAGTACTGAGGGATTGTGGAATTATTCATGTTGTTAAGCTCTACCATACCTTTATGTCCCCTCATGCTAAAGGACCATAGCACTTCGCGAGCTCGAATGTTGTACGGGTCCCGTTGGATCGTGAAGCGGGGAGGGGGGATTAAATTGCAGAGGATAGACATCACAAATTGTCAGATTGGAGGTATTAAGTTTTGCAGCTATTTTGACTTGCTTCTAGGCCTACCTATGTTGTTGCAGAAATGCTTCGGTTACTATCAACAAGAAATTGCATATGCGCAGACGAGAGGACTGTCGCTTTACAGACGTGTCGGGGGGGGGGTCAGTCAAAATTTCTGTGTTAGAGAGTGGGGGGTTACTCAAATTCATCAGGGTTGGCAGGGGGTACTCGAAATTTCAGAGTTTCCGATGAAATTCCTCCGAACCTCCCCCGGCCGTAAATAATGACGGATGCCTAGGGTGTCTACTTGTTGAAGATGGACTTCAAGCATAACTGATATTTGAAAAGGTGTTGTGAATATTTAACACACAGGAATATTATATTCTTCAAGAGAAACAGTGCGAGTTTCTTGTTAACAATGTACTTCGTGCACGATATCTAGATGTACCTCATCATCATAGCTGCAACATTTAAATTTACTATGTAGATTATGACAGACATGTTAACTTTCATCAAGTACCATATCGTACCTTGGATACAGTGTTTACATTAGTCGTATGGGTTCCATACGACCTTTGAGCGAAGTTCCGACGACTGTATCCCTTTAGGGCCTAAATCTCGTGCGAAGTTTTAAAATTTGAGTGACAGATAGATGTCGTTTCCTTTCAAATATTATTTCACCGTGTACTCTCGCCCTGTCACTGATTCCCTGTAGGCCTACATCACACTCAAGACGTCAGTCATAAGTTCCATAGTGACAAACTCGATTGTTGTAAGTTTTCTTGACAATATTGCAATATCCTATGAGGTCTCTCGAATAAGGCCTAGTCACGCTTTACTGTCGCGATGTCGGTCTATGGGAGTTAATATCACAATTCCGCCCAGCGCCTTCGTGCCCCATAGACGCGTGTACATAAGCTTATGCCTGAGCAGAATTTTAGAAAACAGGCGACTGTGGTTAATACCTTTAGCTTCTGACCGCCTCTCCACTGCCCCGATTATTGCTTTTCCCTTCCGGCATCAATACCTTACTTGTAACCAGGGTTAATATGTGGGCATGAGTGAACTGTGTCCTATAAGCCTATAAAGCCTATTATTATAAAACTAAATAAGGAGACTTCATTTTGCGTACCAATTTTTCTCCGAATTGAGGCAATGGAGCACCAATCTGATGGCATAGTTATGCTCACCTACCAGCTTTGTCTGACATCTCCCCAAATCATCATCGTTTATTGCGTGGATCGACCGCTACACATAGATAAGTTTTCACATTCGCCGTCGCCGAACACTGCTCGCTTTGAAAATGGCGGCTGTGAGTGTAAACAATACGCAAACAATACATACAAACGTACACTCACGGCCGAAAACAAAGGCGATGATCGGCCATCGTTCGGCCAACATCCGAAAGTTACCGACATAGTACGCATGCGCAGACTGTATTTCTGAACTATAAAGCCTGCCGCACTGCATTTGACCGGACAGTATTTCCAGACTCCTCGGAGGAATATGCAACGTGTCAAGATAGTGGTCCCGGTACGGCCGTTCATACAGCGAGCAGTTTTCGCGGAACTCATTGACGGGGAATGGGGGGGATTTGCTACGGCGATAAGTTATGTTGTTTAGTTTAATGGAGAAGATTTCGTTTATTGTGAGCAAAACTATCAGGTAAGCCAACCATTGCAACGTGTAATTTCTGCGTGCACCATGGCATGTGACTTCACTGTGTCTGTGGTTTTATTTTTCGTTTTTGACTAAGACTTCACAGTGACTCGGGTGTTGCATTTTGTTTTTGACTAAGTAACGCCTATCCTTATTCTTCTTTTCACAACAACATTCTATGCGGTGACTACAATTTTGAGTTTGTTTGATTTGCCGACTTTGAAATCATTTTAAAGTTTACTTTTGCAGCCATGCAGCATGACATGAGGTCATTCATTTCAACCGTCAACTTGCACACCTGTACAAAAGCGGCCTTGCCAAATTCCATCGACACGCACCTGCTTTGCATTCTCTATTGAATGACATTTTTGAACGGAGACTCAACTTCAAGAAAAGGAAAGTTTCGTTTTTAAATTTAACAGTTTTTGAGCCTCACACATAATTTTGTAATATTTATCGTGAAATTTATCGACAAATTCCCAGTCATGTAAGTCATGGTATGCGCAGCAGCGACTGCGAGAACTATGAGAGAACGAGTGACAGAGGGTTTGATATCGTGTCAGTTCTATGGATTAAAAAGCCGACGACATTAAAACACTACACAGCGTGGTTCCTCTAAAACCATGAGTACAGTAACGTTTACTTTGACTTGAGGCAGTGTTTTTGTGAATGATATTTTTTTTATTACTTTCCATGTATCTATGTCAGCCCTATTAGAAATATTTATGATAGGGGCGTATAGAGAACATGTTATATCCATGATGTACCCATGACTTTAACGTCATTTTTATGTCGCGCTGAAGTGAAACAAACTTTCAACGTACTCGAGCTTGAGATATCAGTGGTAAACTATGTAAGCCGAGTGCATATACATGTACCCTCTCCTGAAGTGCTTAACATATGAATTATCAACTTCTTATCTCTACTTTAATTGCCCAACTTTCCTTATAATAAAGAAAGACAAATGTAACTCAAAACAATAATTGTGTTATTATTATAGTTGACAGAGTACTGAGTTGTCTTTAATGCAAAATACCTATCATCTTTGTTCACATTCTCCTTTCTGTAGACATGCCAAAACGCAAGAATATTACCACAACCATAGCAGAACTTCAGACCTCGCAATCATCATTTGGTACGTACATGTACATTACCAATGTAACTGCTTAGTATCCACTTTGGCACAGCAAAGTGTACGGACATATAAATGTGGATGATGGTAATTGAAGTATGCTGAAACAGGACTAATGTAGACATTCATAAGGGATCCTTTTGTTTTCCACTGAACATGCAACGTGCTGTCAAAATTTTTTCCTCCTTTGTGAGATAAACAGACGCAGCTTTATTTCACACCACTGTATCAATGAAACGAAGGCATGATAACATGATGGGACAGGAAAGGAAAACAGAACAATTAAGTTATAACTCTGTATTAACTGAACAAATCTTTTTGTGTGGCAGTTACAACACAGACACTGGATCAGAAACTGACCAGAAAAGAGTCGCCATTGAAGAGCTTGAAGACTCCAACCGTAACATCAAAAGTCTTTGCAGGTGAGTCTTGCATATCTACAACTTCTACATTTTTGCTTCTGTTTGCCACATGGATATATTGCAGAGGAATCAGTATTGGCAGTATTTATCTGGTGTACATAATCCTTATGTTTCTAAGTCAATCTGTCTATTGCTATAGTAGTCTTGAGGGCAGAACTAATCAGCTGAGGGTCAGGTTTGTGAATGTATGAGGAATGGGTTGATAATTGAATGTCCTCATAGTCACATCACAGTTCCAAAAATAAATATGCTGTTAGCCTTACAATGTAGAAGCAGTCAAAGATCACTATTACTTTTGAACCTGCACTTAATAAATGTAGGAATGACTGTTGCATTCGGTCGCAAGTAGATGGGTTAAAATTATCATGCATGTAAGTAAATTAAGCAAAAAACATGGTCAAAAAGTTAAGAATCTAAAATTTGAAAACTTCTGGCTCTGGGACTATTACATTATGTAGAAAATTCTATGATCAGATGATAGCACAAGTTTGTAACAAAAAAGTTGACCTATTTGCAAGTATGCATATGAATGAGCAAGGAATTGCAATAACATCAATTTCCCAATTTACTATTTTCTATAGATACGTGCACAACACCAATATCAAGCCAAACAGCATTCTAAAGTTACAACATTGACAGCTTGGTTCAAAGCCAACAGTGAAATATCCGATGCAAGACTCATTCCTTATCATAATTTCCCAGAGCACTTTACCTTGAATGCAACTACATGTGAGTGGAAACCAAGAAAGAAAGGACTTGCTATTGGGAGACTATATCAAGCTAACCCTGTAGAAGGAGAAAGGTTCTATCTTAGACTTTTACTGCATCATGTACCAGGAAGCATATCATTTGAAGACATTCGAACATTACCAGATGGTACAATTTGTTCAACCTTTAAAGAAGCAGCACTGAAGAGAGGGCTATTACAGGATGATGAAGAATGGATTGAATGCCTCAGAGAAGCTTCTGTTTATGCAAGTCCAAATCAAATTCGTCAGTTATTTGTAACAATTTTACTTTTTTGTGAACCTGCAGAACCTCTTAATATTTGGAATAAATTCACAAGGGAGATGTCTGAGGATATACAGTTCACAATGAGAAATAGTAGGAGTAACTTGACTACAGATGACATCATAAATTGTACACTTCGTCATATTGAAGATTTACTCAACAAGCATGGGAAATCATTGAAAGACTTTCCAGGGATGCCTGAAGCACAACAGCAACTGAAAGCTACTAGCTGTCTTATCGAAGATGAAACTTGCTATTCTGTTGAAGAACAATCATTAAAAGCAGACAAAAATGAAAAGATGCTTAATCAAGATCAACTTAATGTTTACAATGCTGTCTTACAAGCCATCGAATCCCCTGATGCATCATTTCTGTTCTTTCTTGATGGACCTGGTGGAACAGGGAAAACATTTTTGTGTAACACTATATTAGCCCGTGTTCGCTCAAAACAGCGCATTGCATTAGCTGTAGCATCATCAGGTATAGCAGCTGAACTGCTTGACGGTGGAAGAACAGCTCACTCTAGATTTAAAATTCCAATACCAATACTTCAAAACAGCACATGCAACATTTCAAGACAAAGTACTCTTGCTAAGTTAATTTCTAATACATCTATTGTCATCTGGGATGAAGCACCGATGATCCACAAATATGTGATGGAGTGTGTCCACAAAACATTTTGTGACATCATGCATTCAGATATGCCATTTGGTGGAAAAGTAGTTCTGATGGGGGGGGGGGGGGACTTTAGGCAGGTTCTGCCTGTCGTTCGCAATGGATCCCAAGCAGACATTGTTGATAGTTGTATCCAAAAGTCATTTCTGTGGACCCATTTCCGCATCTTTAATTTGCAAATCAATATGCGTATTCGTAGTCAATCACATGATTCTGAACGAGATTTTGAAGAGTTTCTTCTTCGTGTTGGAGATGGTACTGAGACTGAATATCTTCATGATGACAAACCAAAAATTAAGTTACCCAAAAATATTTGCATAGAGAAAAAACAAGATGTAAATGATACTGTTTGCACTTTGATACATAACGTCTTTCCATACTTGAGAGATTCAACAGATTTGGGTCATAGTGCCATTAACCGAGCTATTTTAGCACCAACTAATGCAACTGTGGACAGTATAAATTCCAAAGTCATGGATATATTTCCTTCAACTATCTGTAAAACTTATTATAGTGCAGACTCAGTATCTGATACCAATCATGCCAGACTTTACCCAGTAGAATTTCTTAATTCACTTACACCATCTGGACTCCCCCCCCCCCCCTCATAAGTTGTTTGAAAAAAAACTGTCCCATTATGCTTATAAGAAATTTGAGTCCTTCAAAAGGCCTTCTAAATGGAACAAGGCTAAAAATTGCTAATCTTGGTAAGCGCATTATTGAAGCCATTATTACCACAGAAAACATGCAGGACAGTCAGTATTTTTACCTAGAATTACAATTACGCCTTCAGATTCTGGCTTGCCATTTGATTTAAGGAGGCGACAATTTCCGATTCGTCCAGCCTTTGCTATTACAATTAATAAGTCTCAGGGACAAACATTGGACTTTATTGGACTTGACATAAGAGAACCGGTATTCACTCATGGACAACTATATGTTGCACTTTCGAGAGTTCGTTCATTTTCTAATATACGAGTCATGTCTGATAGTTTTGAGGGTGAGGATTGCTTTACTGAGAATGTTGTTTATAAGCAAGTATTATTTTCTATGAAATAATGATTAACTGTCCCATTATGCTTATAAGAAATTTGAGTCCTTCACAAGGCCTTCTAAATGGAACAAGGCTAAAAATTGCTAATCTTGGTAAGCGCATTATTGAAGCCATTATTACCACAGGAAAACATGCAGGACAGTCAGTATTTTTACCTAGAATTACAATTACGCCTTCAGATTCTGGCTTGCCATTTGATTTAAGGAGGCAACAATTTCCGATTCGTCCAGCCTTTGCTATTACAATAAATAAGTCTCGGGGACAAACATTGGACTTTATCACTTTCGAGAGTTTGTCATTTTCTAATATACGAGTCATGTCTGATAGTTTTGAGGGTGAGGATTGCTTTACTGAGAATGTTGTTTATAATAAGTATTGTTTTCTATGAAATAAAGTAATGATTAAAAAAATTACATAGTCATTCCTGACATATGGCATTGTTTCTATAGATAAGATATCCCCATGTTGTCTAATGATGATTCGATTCAATATTTGACCCGTGCAAAGCACGGGTATCTGTCTAGTTATTATAAAACTTTGCTCAAGTCTGTTTACTTGAGTTTGTAGTCTGTATGGAGCGACCACGCGTCAAAATAGCCTAGCTGCCGTCCAGATTGTGTTTATATTTCCACGGAACGCTGCACTGAATATCTTCACACATTTTCTATGCTATGGCTGAAATTTTCATATTTGTTTGAAATTCTATAGCAGCGCATGCGCAGCCGCGTTGTGTGCGGTGATGAACTTTCAACTGCATGACCTTACGCCTCATTCATAACGAAGTGTTCATTCACACGAACGGGAACTGTTGTCATGACGACAGGCCTTGAGCGCGCGAAAGTTTCAGATATAACGTTCTGTCTTGTGGTTGTATATTTGCCAACGACCAACAGTAAGAAAGGCTACAGGTGTGGCAGGAGAGTAGTCGATGTAGTTTTCAACAATCGCATTTGTCTACGGGTCTATGGAATGATTTAGCGTCACCTTCACGTATTCGTCCGGGAATCGAGTTCAGCGCCAACAGCTCGAGATCTCGCACGATCTCGCGTTATTTGGAACAAAATTGTCCACATGTCATTGTTGTGCTTATCACATGTACACCGGTGGATGTATTCGAGCGGCGACGTGCTAGTAAAAGGTACGTAATCTCTATAAATTGCCAAGAACTCCCCGCAGTCTCGCCTGTAAACATCAGACTCTGGCTTGTTGACGAAGACAACATGACGGACAGCTCGTCCGACAGTGATATCAGTAATACAGCCGTGACGAATTCAACTAAACGGAGACCCTCGGTGGATTCACATACGATCAACATGAACGAGGAACCCAACCTCGAGGATCAGAAATGGGCCATGCTGGCCGGACAAGCCGCCTTCAACCTGCAGTCGCATATTTTCAAAGCTGTTCTCCCAACCGGACTGATCAAGCCGCACATTTTCCCGCGGAATATCAGTGACATGGAAAGAATGATCGAAAAGTACAAGAACACGAAGGAGGAGGCCCGCCTTGAAAATGCCGAACAGAAGTGGCAGGAACTGAAATGCCAGATCAAATGGAAGAAGGAACACGAGCGTGTGCTCGAGCAAGTGAAATCCGCCTACATGCATATTGCACACCCACTGGAAGTGCTCATGAAACTACCGGTGGATCAGAAAAACAACCCGGACGATATCAAGACGGCCTTTAGGGCGGTGTTGCCGTCAAATCTGAAGGACAGGGGAGACGAAATGATGGACATGCTATCTATGATCGGGAATTTGTGACCAAGAGCTTTGTTGTATATCGCCGATACGCCTCGACTGGTGCTTCCGTACGTGCACTAACAATGCCATAAACACTTACGAGGGACCGCGTGGATCTTACCAAGAGGTTCCCTTTTTGAAAATTATGTTGTCGATATTTTGTACGAAGCTTTAATATTTTGTGTATAAATTAATGAGAAGTTTTTTCTTGAGCCTTGAAATTTGTGTAAATATTCAAATGGACGACTTGCTGCAGATATGAACCGAGTAGTCTCTCGATTATGAAAATGTTATGTTGCAAATAAAATGCGAGTTATTTATGAGACAGCTAGTCGATCGAGATCCAGTCCAGTCGCCTTTTACAATTACATGGTGTACAGAACCTGATCGTGATTCCTAAATTATCCAATTCGCAGCTTGCAGTTGTGGTGTGACCTCGTACATGTCAAAGACTAGCACAGTAATGTCAGTATTTCATAAACGTACTGCAGTACTCTTCTGTCGAAGCCTGTAACTTAAACAAGCACGGATTCAGCCAGTCAGCCATCCATGTATGTGCCGCATTTCAGCTTTAATTTACATGTACAATATTTTGGGTCCGTGAAGTTTGTTACTTATTCCTTTTTCCTTATTCCTTATTCGAACGTGAAGTTTGTTCCTTATTCCTTTTTCCTTATTCCTTATTCGAACGTGAAGTTTGTTCCTTATTCCTTTTTCCTTATTCCTTATTCGAACGTGAAGTTTGTTCCTTATTCCTTTTTCCTTATTCCTTATTCGAACGTGAAGTTTGTTCCTTATTCCTTTTTCCTTATTCCTTATTCGAACGTGAAGTTTGTTCCTTATTCCTTTTTCCTTATTCCTTATTCGAACGTGAAGTTTGTTCCTTATTCCTTTTTCCTTATTCCTTATTCGTTACTTATTCCTTTTTCCTTATTCCTTATTCGTTACTTATTCCTTTTTCCTTATTCCTTATTCGTTACTTATTCCTTTTTCCTTATTCCTTATTCAAAATGTGAAGTATGTTAGTTATTAGTCCCAACGGACACCGTGCGTGCGTGCGTGTGTCCGTCCGTCTGTCAATGCGTGCGTCCATCCGTCTGTCTGTCCGTTCACGCAGATATCTGAGAGATGTCAAAAGCGATTTCATTCAAGTCTGTTACTTATTCCTTTTTCCTTATTCCTTATTCGTTACTTATTCCTTTTTCCTTATTCCTTATTCGTTACTTATTCCTTTTACCTTATTCCTTATTTGTTACTTATTCCTTTTTCCTTATTCCTTATTCGTTACTTATTCCTTTTTCCTTATTCCTTATTCGTTACTTATTCCTTTTTCCTTATTCCTTATTCGTTACTTATTCCTTTTTCCTTATTCCTTATTCGAACGTGAAGTTTGTTACTTATTCCTTATTGGTTATTCCTTATTCAAAATGTGAAGTATGTTAGTTGTTAGTCCCAACGGACACCGTGCGTGTGTCCGTCCGTCTGTCAATGCGTGCGTCCATCCGTCTGTCTGTCCGTTCACGCAGATATCTGAGAGATGTCTAAAGCGATTTCATTCAAGTCTGTTACTTATTCCTTTTTCCTTATTCCTTATTCGAACGTCAAATTCGAAGTTTGTTACTTATTCCTTTTTCCTTATTCCTTATTCGAAGTTTTTCCTTTTTCCTTATTCGAAGTCTGTTACTTATTCCTTTTTCCTTTTTCCTTATTCGAAGTTTTTCCTTTTTCGTTTTTCCTTTTTCCTTATTCGAAGTCTGTTACTTATTCCTTTTTCCTTATTCCTTATTCGTTACTTATTACTTTTTCCTTATTCCTTATTCGAACGTGAAGTTTGCTACTTATTCCTTTTTCCTTTTTCCTTATTCGAAGTTTTTCCTTATTCCTTATTCGAAGTCTGTTACTTATTCCTTTTTCCTTTTTCCTTATTCGAAGTTTTTCCTTTTTCCTTATTCGAAGTCTGTTACTTATTCCTTTTTCCTTATTCCTTATTCGAAGTTTTTCCTTTTTCCTTATTCGAAGTCTGTTACTTATTCCTTTTTCCTTTTTCCTTATTCGAAGTTTTTCCTTTTTCTTTTTTCCTTTTTCCTTATTCGAAGTCTGTTACTTATTCCTTTTTCCTTATTCCTTATTCGTTACTTATTACTTTTTCCTTATTCCTTATTCGAACGTGAAGTTTGCTACTTATTCCTTTTTCCTTTTTCCTTATTCGAAGTTTTTCCTTATTCCTTATTCGAAGTCTGTTACTTATTCCTTTTTCCTTTTTCCTTATTCGAAGTTTTTCCTTTTTCCTTATTCGAAGTCTGTTACTTATTCCTTTTTCCTTATTCCTTATTCGTTACTTATTACTTTTTCCTTATTCCTTTATCGAAGTTTGTTACTTATTCTTTTTTCCTTTTTCCTTATTCGAAGTTTTTCCTTTTTCCTTATTCGAAGTTTTTCCTTTTTCCTTATTCGAAGTTTTTCCTTATTCCTTATTCGATGTCTGTTACTTATTCATTTCTTTCCTTATTCGAAATCTGAAGTTTGTGACTTACTCCTTATTCGAAATCTACTTGCATCGAAGCGCGCGCGTACTACAGGTATTAGCACTGCAGTGCAATACCGAAAACATCATACCATCCTTTATGTTAATGAGTATTTACCACTTTTGACCCGGAACTATTTATGTTCGTGAACACAAAAAATGTCGTCAATAAGATTTCGTTTCACTTTGGTTCGATGCTTGTTATTGTAAAATGCATGACATTACCGATTAAAACTACGACAAAGAAAATTGCATGTACTTATTATAGTGTGATGATGATTTTTATTATCCGAAGAGCAGTTTGTTTTTCAGCTAAGCAAAAACATTGACAACGGGCGACGTCCGTTTCTAGCTCCATTATAGATACACGGTGGCCGCCGTACCACAGGCCATTATACATCGAAACACATGTAACTGCGGGCGCAGCGGAGCCAGTTAAATAGTTAACATTTTCAGAGACGTTTTTGACAGTAGTTTTCTCACCGGACATTCCCCGTTTTAAGTTTATTCTGTGCTTGTGTGTCCTACACGCTATTGATAACAGAGACTGGTAAGCGCTTGTGTGCCACGGAGCCGTGAACACTGAAATGTGATCGTTCGACAAGTTACGTTTGCCGTATCTTACTCTTAAATTTCCCATAAAAATCTTCGAACTGTTATTTGTATCGATCATTTAGAAGAATTTCAAGCTCAAAATGTGAAAAAATCAAAAGCGTTCCACGTTCAAAGTTCTCTTCGTTTGGCTATCTATGGCATGTTGCTACGTATGTGTGAGCGATCGCAAGCAGAGTTCAAGCCCTCCGACGTTCCTCTTACGTCATCCTTGATAAACAAGTAAACAATAGTTTAGCCAATCAAAATAGAGGGTGTGGCGGCGTTGACCAATGAAAAGTGAAATCTGATTCGGTGCCTCATTACAGTGTGTCAATCTTATATAACTCCGCAAGGTCGACATGAAGCTTTGACAAGTAGCACGCACGACTATCGTCGACTCTCTCGATAAATGATGCATATAAAAGATATAACATATGTAATAATAACAGAACCCCATGGCCTGTTAGTGCAAGCACGCCGTGATAGCGGTATTTGCACTCGTGCTGCGGTGAATTCGGCTGTCCTTTCACTCGCTTCGCTCGTGAAAGGACTGCCGCCGAATACACGAACACCGCAGCACTCGTGCAAATACCGCTAGTACGGCGTGCTTGTTGCACAGGCCGTGGGTTCTGTCATAGTGTGTGACTTATTCCTTAATTATTCACAACCTGAACTTTTTGACTTATTCCTTATTCGAAATCTCAAGTTTTTGACTTATTCCCTATTCGAAATCTGAAGTTTGTGACTTATTCCTTATTCCTTATTCCTTATTCGAAGATTGTTACTTATTCCTTTTTCCTTTTTCCTTATTCGAAGTTTTTCCTTATTCCCTATTCGAAGTCTGTTACTTATTCCTTTTTCCTTATTCCTTTTTCGAAATCTGAAGTTTGTTACTTATTCCTTATTCCTTATTCGAAGTTTGTTACTTATTCCGTTTTCCCCATTCCAACGTTTTCCTTATTCCTTATTCGAACGTGAAGTTTGTTACTTTCCTTATTCCTTATTCGAAGTTTGTTACCTATTCCTTTTTCCTTATTCCTTATTCGTTACTTATTCCTTTTTCCTTATTCCTTATTCGTTACTAATTAAGTCGAATTCTGTTGTTAGGATTGTGATATCAAACCATACTTCTTACGCATTTACAATCGCGGCAACAGTACGTAGCTGTTGACTTTATTTGATCGTTAAGCGATCGCGTAGGCTACCATATCAGTCAAGTCCCGGTGAGTACCGGCTAATTCTACGGGGGACCGCTGCAGTATGAAGCAAAACCGAAGACTAAATGTCAAAGATTAATGAAAATAAATAAGCAATTTCTTACCCTCTTGTTTAAATTCTGATAAAAAGCTGCATTTGAAAGTTATTTACGATTACGGCAACTACCAACATTACCTTACCGGGCCATATTTGAAATACGAGGGCAGTGCACAACCCCCTAAACTAGCGTAGGGCATCAGCAAAATCTTTGTTGCAGCGTGAATGTACAAAAGCGAATCGAAAGCAAAGACATTAAAAACTAATGAATATTACACAAGTGAAGTCGAATTCTAGCTTTTTTCAAGTTGAGATCATTGGTATTGTTAAGAAAGTTACGATCGCGGCGACTATATAAGGACTGGAACAAATTACAGGGGGGGTGGGCCGGTGTTTTTTGGGGGTGGGTCGCCATTTTTTCGCGCAAGCATTTTTGAAGGGTCATAAAATTTTGTGCAAGCCTATGGGGGAGGGTCACCTTTTTTCATGCATCAAAGCTGAAATTGCATGTGCACGTTATGGAATACTGAAAAAAGAAAAAATACCTCCTGGCACTTTCATTTTCTGCCATTACCATTTTCGGCGCGCCCTTCGGGCGCAAATTTCAGGTATAATAAACAATGTATTGATGATCCAAAGCAGCCACATTGATTTAAGTTGTCATGATTTCTACTTATTCAACACTATTGTGCATAATTGTCCCCTATAATGACTCTTTCAATAACAATTTGGGAGATTACTTATTTGACATCATTCTCCCATTGACAATACATTGGTATAGGTCGGTGTCAAACGTTCATGTCGCTGTATGTACATTTTTTAATTTTTTGAGGACATTGACAGAATACAAACTGTTCAGAATAGTGCATAGTGTCATCAATAACAACTGGAAGCTTCAGGTCGAACAACTTTTGAATAACAATTTAGGATCAGATAACCTATGAGTTATTTGTAGTTTCCTCATAGCCTACAATGTATAGTGAATCAACATTTTGGTGAAATTCCAAAATCAAATTTCTTGCACAACCATTGACTTGAAACCACTCTAGTCTAATCAAATATTAATACTAATAATTAGGTGTACATAAATGCACAGGTTTACCAAGTTTTGTATTGGAAAAAAATTATTCATAGTTTCATCATAGACTGCCATGTATAGTGAATGGACATTTCAGTGAAATTCCAAAATCAAATTTCTTGCACAACCATGACTTGAAACCACTCTAGTCTAATCATGAATATTAATACTAATAATTAGGTGTACATAAATGCACAGGTTTACCAAGTTTTGTATTGGAAAAAAATTATTCATAGTTTCAACATAGACTGCCATGTATAGTGAATGGACATTTCAGTGAAATTCCAAAATCAAATTTCTTGCACACCCATTGACTTGAAACTACTCTAGTCTAATCATGAATATTAATACTAATAATTAGGTGTACATAAATGCACAGATTTTCCTATTTTTGTATTGGAAAAAAATTATTCACTAGTTTCATCATAGACTGCCATGTATAGTGAATCAAACTTTCGGTGAAATTCCAAAATCAAATTTCTTGCACACACATGGACTTGTAACCACTCTAGTCTAATCAAGAACATAAATATCAATAATCAAGCACACATAAATACACAGATTTGCCAAGTTTTGTATTTAAAAAAAATTATTCATAGTTTCTTCATAGACTACAATGTATAATGGATCCACATTTCATGGCGAAATTCCAAAAACAAAGTTATTGTACACAGATGCACGTGTTACCACCCTCTTCTAATCAAGCAAATTATGTCAATTATTCAGGGTCATATATACACAAATAGTGCATATTTTTAATTCTGAAATTTTTTTTTACAGTTTTGTCATAGACTCCCATGTATAGTGGATCAACATTTTATGCGAAATTCCAAAAACAAAGTTATTGTACACAGATGCATATTTTACCTCCTCTTCTAATCAAGCACAATTATGTCAATTATTCAGGGTCCATATATGCACAAATAGTGCAAATTTTTAATTCTGAAAATCTTTTGACAGTTTTGTCATAGACTCCCATGTATAGTTTTGTCATAGACTCCCATGTTGAGGATCAACATTTTGACAGAAATTCCAAAATCAAATATCTTGTTCACATGTGCACTTGTAAACAACCCATGCTAATCAAGTATATCAATATCAATTATTAAACATCTGTATATGAACAGATATAGCTAGTTTTATACTGGAAAATACGCGTTCGTAGTTTTCTTATAGTCGACTACATGTATAGTGAATCAACATTATCGATAAAATCTAAAAATTACATTTTTTGTACAGGCATGCACTTTTTACCTGCCACTTCAAGCAAAGTACATTTACATGAATAACACACATATGATTTGATATTTTTTGGACAACGCGTTATATCGGCCACATTTTGCCTTCCTTTCGGGAGGGCGACTTAAAAAGTATAGCAAGTCAGAAGGGGGTCTTTAACACATTGCGGGTTTTTTTGGGGGTATTGAGTAACAGGGGAGGGTCACTTATTTTCATGCACGGATAAGGGGGAGGGTCACTAATTTTTGTGCATGAACTTTTGAAGGGTCACTATTTTTTACGCAGCGGTTTTTCGAAAAACACCGGCCCACCCCCCCCCTGTAATTTATGTCCAGTCCCTAAGCTGTAGCCTTGTGTCACCCACGGGCGCCATCTTTGAAATTAGGGGCTATAAAACAGACAGCAAAGGGCAAATTCTATGCCGTACCATGATCACGAAACATAATATTTGATCAAAATGTCAAAAACTAATGCTTACAACATCTTTACAACTCAACACGCTTGCTCAATTTGTTGTAGTAAATTACGTTTTTGAACAATTTACGATTACGGCAACCGGCTATGTGCTTGCATTGATCATGCACACCGCACTGTAAGTTACATAGCGAACTACCCGCTGCCCCGTTCACTCAATCCGACTTAGACCTTTATATAAACTGAATGCTTATGATTTTAGAAAAAACCGAGCTATACTTATAAGGATTTTTTTCTGTGAATTGTGTGAGTATGGTGAAGTAAAATTTAAAGCATTACAGTAAGGTCTACAAATACATGTTTCCATCTCGCTGACCACGGGTACGTGTGGCCGTGTTCAACGGGAGAGGTGACACGATGTACCGGTTAGCCAGCCAGCTTCCCGTATGCTGACAAATTTTCCGTTGTCGGCCAATAATTTTAAAACTTGCATTAGTATGATTTTTATGGTCTGTTATGCGAGAGTACATATTTCTAACGCCAAAAAATGATAAAAAGTATATTTCCAATAATATATTAACGGAGCTTTGCCCTGTCTCAAAGTTTGATGAGCCTCGTGCATTGTCTATGGGCTTAAAAGCAGCCATACGGGAGGTTTGATTGTTGGTTTGTATTTCGTTCCTTCAATTATGTTACTACACCGTAATACACGTATATTCCTTATTCGAAGTTTGTTACTTATTCCTTTTCCTTATTCCTTATTCGAACGTGAAGTTTGTAACTTATTCCTTTCTTATTACTTATTCCTTATTCAAAATGTGAAGTTTGTTAGACATTCCTTATTACTTATTCCTTATTCAAAGCTATCGAAACCTGAAGTGTTTGACTTATTCCTTATTCACAGCCCGACCTTTTTGACTTATTTCTTATTCGAAATCTGAACTTTTTTACTTATTCCCTATTCGAAATCTGAAGTGTGTGACTTATTCCTTATTCCTTTTTCCTTATTCGAAGTTTTTCCTTATTCCTTATTCGAAGTCTGTTACTTATTCCTTTTTCCTTATTCCTTTTTCGAAATCTGAAGTTTGTTACTTATTCCTTTTTCCTTATTCCTTATTCGAAATCTGAGGTTTTTTACTTATTCCCTATTCGAAATCTGAAGTGTGTGACTTATTCCCTATTACTTATTTGAAGTTTGTTACTCATTCCCTTTTCCTTTTTCCTTATTCAAAGTTTTTCCTTATTCCTTATTCGAAGTCTGCTACTTATTCCAATGGCACAAAATGTACCGTGTTGATTGAATTGCACTTGCATGTGCAAAATGAACACTTTTCTTCAAGTCTATTTTGTAGCTCAGAGAAGTGTCAATTGAGAAAGTTTCATTTAGCTGAGACAAAAGAGAAAGCGGGATTAAAGTTTCATGCAGGAGTGTTTAGCATTTTCTGGTTGACAATATTCAGTGTTGTATCGTGTCAAACTTGTCGATAGAGTAGACTGCACTGGCAATGCTACAGACTGCATGCTGAAGGAACTGTTGTCGTGATTGCTGACATCGAGAGGAGAAGAAAAGTACTTGATTCTTCATAAAGTTCCCAATTTAAAAGTAAACACCTAAAAGAAAACTGGTGATGTGCATGTAGTGCAGTGTAATGCTTGTTGTGAGTGACATTCTGAAACGACTGCAGTGATCGTGACGAGACAGTGTATGGGAAAAGTTTGCCGCGCGCTGTAATCTAACACCAACCAAAGACGAAGACTCAATTTGTTGCAAATGTTTACGTTTCTAATGATAAGCAACATGTAGACTCGTCGAGCTCTGCAAGGCAAACTGGACACTCAATCAAATTCCACTGTATCTATAAACCTATAAACTAAATTGGTTCGCCCTAATATTCAAAACTAACTTTTCCTGATTCAAAAACCTTTGTCCTTATTGCAATGTGAACTTATCTACTTATTCCTTATTTCCTTTTTCTTATTCAATTTTTGTTCAAAACTTGTCGTTATTGATTTTGGCTCTCTATGGGAATCCCAGCTTATTGTACTAAACTGTTATAGAAACCATTGGAACCACTAATGCGGCAATGGACATGAGAGAGGAGAGTTGAGGAACGGCTATTACTTGTATTTGCTATTCAGCCGACTCGGAGGAAATTGAAACGAAACTGGAGGAAAAAACATCAGTAGACACGAAGGGAACATCGCCTGTCTGGCCGTGCCACATGGAATTGTCTCAACAAAGTGTTTTGACGCAGATTCTGACACATACATCACAGATAATATTGTTACAAAATAACAAAACTATATTTGTTATTGGGGGTCGCATGAACATTCAATTTCCGGCATTGGTCAACACTACGATTTAGAGGCCGCCAAAGTTGACGTTGAATTTTGCATGCGGTATGAGGCAGCCAATGAGGTTTTTCAATAGCGGCCTCCAATTGAAACTAAATTTCTTCAGTTGTTTATACTTCAGCAAATTGCCGTTTCTCTCCTGTCTTATTATCATTGTAAACGGCAATGTCGACTGTACATCAGTATGCGTGTTCTAGATATGAAGGCCGGGGTAGAACTATTTTTAGATCGAACATAATGCTTAGGTCATTGTATACAGTGCAGTAGAAATTGTTTCGCGTTTCATTCTTTTCCATATCCTCCGTTCGTATCTTTCTCTGTACCCTACGACCGGTCGGTATATAGTGTACATATAGCGCTAGAAGTTTGGTGTATGAAATCAATACCTGCCAAAAAAACGTTTGAATGTAGAGACAAGTCTTGCTCTGGTGTAACCTTGATTTAATAGTTTGTAAGAGAGATGGCCATGTCTCTCTACAAAATCACCATATGAACTGCATGCTCTAGCAGATCGAATAAGCTGGGAAATGTATACCCCATAAGCTTCGAATAAGGAATAAGGAATAAGGAAAAAGGAATAGGTAACAGACTTCGAATAAGGAATAAGGAATAAGTAACAGACTTCGAATAAGGAAAAAGGAAAAACGAAAAAGGAAAAACTTCGAATAAGGAAAAAGGAAAAAGGAATAAGTAACAGACTTCGAATAAGGAAAAAGGAAAAACTTCGAATAAGGAAAAACTTCGAATAAGGAATAAGGAAAAAGGAATAGGTAACAAACTTCGAATAAGGAATAAGGAAAAAGGAATAAGTAACAAACTTCGAATAAGGAATAAGGAAAAAGGAATAAGTAACGAATAAGGAATAAGGAAAAAGGAATAAGTGACAATAAGGAATAAGGAAAAAGGAATAAGTAACGAATAGGAATAAGGAAAAAGGAATAAGTAACAAACTTCGAATAAGGAATAAGGAAAAAGGAATAAGTAACGAATAAGGAATAAGGAAAAAGGAATAAGGAACAAACTTCACGTTCGAATAAGGAATAAGGAAAAAGGAATAAGTAACAGACTTCGAATAAGGAAAAAGGAAAAACTTCGAATAAGGAATAAGGAAAAAGGAATAAGTAACAGACTTCGAATAAGGAAAAAGGAAAAACTTCGAATAAGGAAAAGGAAAAAGGAATAGTAACAGACTTCGAATAAGGAATAAGGAAAAACTTCGAATAAGGAAAAAGGAAAAAGGAATAAGTAGCAAACTTCACGTTCGAATAAGGAATAAGGAAAAGTAATAAGTAACGAATAAGGAATAAAAAAAAAGGAATAAGTAACAGACTTCGAATAAGGAAAAGGAAAAAGGAAAAGGAAAAACTTCGAATAAGGAAAAAGGAAAAAGGATAAGTAGCAAAACTTCACGTTCGAATAAGGAAAAAGGAATAAGTAACAGACTTCGAATAGGAAAAAGTAAAAACGAAAAAGGAAAAACTTCGAATAAGGAAAAAGGAAAAAGGAATTAAGTAACAGACTTCGAATAAGGAAAAAGGAAAAACTTCGAATTAGGAATAAGGAAAAAGGAGTAAGTAACAGACTTCGAATAAGGAAAAAGGAAAACTTCGAATAAGGAATAAGGAAAAAGGAATAAGTAACAGACTTCGAATAAGGAAAAAGGAAAAACTTCGAATAAGGAATAGAAAAAAGGAGTAAGTAACAGACTTCGAATAAGGAAAAAGGAGAAACTTCGAATAAGGAATAAGGAAAAAGGAATAAGTAACAGACTTCGAATAAGGAATAAGGAAAAACTTCGAATAAGGAAAAAGGAAAAAGGAATAAGTAACAGACATCACGTTCGAATAAGGAATAAGGAAAAAGTAATAAGTAACGAATAAGGATAAGGAAAAAGGAATAAGTAACAGACTTCGAATAAGGAAAAAGGAAAAACGAAAAAGGAAAAACTTCGAATAAGGAAAAAGGAAAAAGGAATAAGTAACGAATAAGGAAAAAGGAATAGGTAACAAACTTCGAATAAGGAATAAGGAAAAAGGAATAAGTAACAAACTTCGAATAAGGAATAAGGAAAAAGGAATAAGTAACGAATAAGGAAAAAGGAAAAAGGAATAAGTAACGAATAAGGAATAAGGAAAAAGGAATAAGTAACGAATAAGGAATAAGGAAAAAGGAATAAGTAACGAATAAGGAATAAGGAAAAAGGAATAAGTAACGAATAAGGAATAAGGAAAAAGGAATAAGGAACAAACTTCACGTTCGAATAAGGAATAAGGAAAAAGGAATAAGTAACAAACTTCGAATAAGGAAAAAGGAAAACTTCGAATAAGGAATAAGGAAAAAGGAATAAGTAACAGAGTTCGAATAAGGAAAAAGGAAAACTTCGAATAAGGAAAAGGAAAAAGGAATAAGTAACAGACTTCGAATAAGGAATAAGGAAAAACTTCGAATAAGGAAAAAGAAAAAGGAATAAGTAGCAAACTTCACGTTCGAATAAGGAATAAGGAAAAAGTAAAGTAACGAATAAGGAATAAGGAAAAAGGAATAAGTAACAGACTTCGAATAAGAAAAAGGAAAAAGAAAAGGAATACGTCGAATAAGGAAAAAGGAAAAAGGAATAAGTAACAGACTTCGAATAAGGAAAAAGGAAAAACTTCGAATAAGGAATAAGTAAAAGGAGTAAGTAACAGACTTCGAATAAGGAAAAAGGAAAAACTTCGAATAAGAGAAAAGGAAAAAGGAATAAGTAACAGACTTCGAATAAGGAATAAGGAAAAACTTCGAATAAGGAAAAAGGAAAAAGGAATAAGTAACAGACATCACGTTCGAATAAGGAATAAGGAAAAAGTAATCAGTAACGAATAAGGAATAAGGAAAAAGGAATAGTAACAGACTTCGAATAAGGAAAAAGGAAAAACGAAAAAGGAAAAACTTCGAATAAGGAAAAAGGAAAAGGAATAAGTAACGAATAAGGAAAAGGAAAAAGGAATAGGTAACAAACTTCGAATAAGGAATAAGGAAAAGGAATAAGTAACAAACTTCGAATAAGGAATAAGGAATAAGGAATAAGTAACGAATAAGGAAAAAGGAAAAAGGAATAAGTGACGAATAAGGAATAAGGAAAAAGAATAAGTAACGAATAAGGAATAAGGAAAAAGGAATAGTAACAAATAAGGAATAAGGAAAAAGGAATAAGTAACGAATAAGGAATATGGAAAAAGGAATAAGTAACAAACTTCACGTTCGAATAAGGAATAAGGAAAAAGGAATAAGTAACAGACTTCGAATAAGGAAAAAGGAAAAACTTCGAATAAGGAAAAAGGAAAAAGGAATAAGTAACAGACTTCGAATAAGGAAAAAGGAAAAACTTCGAATAAGGAATAAGGAAAAAGGAATAAGTAACAATCCGTGGCAAAACGCGTCCAACAGTTATTTATTTTCGATACAAAGAAATGAAAACAAGAAAACTGCTATAATATACTGTTTTTGGCTTTTGTTGAAGAAGTGAAAAGTACATGTAAGTTCCTTTTCTATGTTTTTGCTTTTCTCTCCTGTATACGTATTAACGAAACAGGGAGCCCTACTTTCTACAGCGTGGTCTAAGTGCGTCCATTCATTTTACGAATGTTACAACAAAACGCAAAATTGAGAGTTGCAGACATATTTTAGCTTCTTTTTGTAACGTGCGTCCTCATTGGGCGTACTTATCAACTCAAGAGTTAGTTATATAACGTGGACGAAATTGGCATTGTT